>NC_052349.1:9713584-9798916 GCF_009727055.1 Benincasa hispida | reverse complement strand
AGATGATGCAGACGAGGAAACCGTTATAAGATATGCGCGAGCATATATACTACAAATGATGGGTGGAAGTCTGTTTTCAGATAAATCAAGTCATTTTGTTCACTTGATGTTCCTGCCACTGTTAGTTAACCTCCATGATGCGGGACGGTATTCATGGGGTGGAGCATGCTTGGCATGGTTGTATAGACAACTATGCAAAGCAACAAGACCTGAGGTTCGAGAGATAGCTTGGCCTCTCATACTTTTGCAACTATGGGCTTGGGAGCGATTTCCAACAATGGCTCCACAGCTACATCATGTTAATGACGCTCAGTTAGTTGGACGAGCCTACGGTTCTCGGCATGTTGTTTTAATTCAATTTAATTTTTATATCACTGATCTAGTTAATTTAAATTCTAAATTATCAATTTAAAAATTTAGGTGGAGATAAATTTTGTGTGACTAGGACAGCCACACATGTAGTCAACCAGTGTAGATACATGCTTGATCTGCTTCAACTTGAACAGGTACATTACACTAAACCTAATTGATTATTTTATTCACATTTTTATTGTATTTGTCTTTAATATTCTCTAATATAATATTTTGTGTTTCAGG
This sequence comes from Benincasa hispida, assembly GCF_009727055.1. Classification (NCBI taxonomy): domain Eukaryota; kingdom Viridiplantae; phylum Streptophyta; class Magnoliopsida; order Cucurbitales; family Cucurbitaceae; genus Benincasa; species Benincasa hispida. The sequence goes on along the minus strand of NC_052349.1, from coordinate 9,798,319 downwards.
TTATTTGGGAGCCATACAAAATTATTGTGCATACTTTGCCTAATATTTATACGAATGGTCAAAATATATGGCGGACGATGAGTCCTCTCATATGTTTTCACATTGGTGAGTCGCATCTTCCTGACAGGGTGATGAGATAATTCGGTTTTCAGCAGGATATCCCATCACTTTATAATACTGAACCCGTATTGCATGATATTGACCTAAGGACTGGAGATTGGTCTGAAAAAGTTGCACATTTGGTAGTGCGATGGCACTATCGTGCAAGGTTTATTGCAGTGGGGGTTTCTCTTGAACAGTTTGACACAGATGTCACTCTAGAATATATTCATTGGTATAATAATATCACAAGACGCTACGTCACTCGTCCGAGAGCAACTGTGGGTCCTTTGGTAAATGAATAAATATTATTTAATTTTTTTTAATTTAAATGTATTTTAAATATTGTCTAATTATTTTATAATTCACAGAGATCGAACAACAGTAGACTCTGTGAGGTTGCGAATGATCCGAACCAGGTTCTTGCTATATGTAGTGACAACCAAAGCTATATGGAGAAAATTCATTATATATACGATATACCTATTGTTCCTCCACCAGCTCCTAGACATAGAGGACCTGTTCGAGAAGAGGATGAGTTTGATGAGGTTGCACATAATGTGGAAGAGTTACCCCCTATGATGCAGACGCAGAGTCAAACTGATTATGTTAGTCCGATGATGATCATGTCAACATTTGGTTCAGGACATTATGACTCAGAGGCTGGTCTTTCGTCTTCATACGTGTATGGACATGGTCGGAGTCGTGGAGAGCATAATGAATATTATATTATGAAGCGCCTGCAAAGGTACCAGAGCAACATCAAGAAGAACCCGAGCAACCTCAAGTTCGAAGTCGACGACGACAACCAGCTCGAAATCGACGACGTCCGCCTTGTGGGACACATTGATTTTTGTAATTATTTTTATATAAATGAGATATTTAATTTATATTTTTTTTATTTTTATGAGTTATTATTTTTTTAATTTATTCTTTTTAGAGTTTAAATAAAATAATAAATATTTTTAGAATTTTTTTTATAAAATAGAAAATTAAAAAAAAAAGAAAGGATTAGAAAGAAGAAGGTGGAATGTGTAATAATTAAAAAGAAAAAAAAGGGGAAATTTGTATGGTATTATTGCTTTCTATCAAAATCTCGCTCTCGCTCTCAATCACGCTCATGCTCAAATCTCGCTCTCACTCAAACTCTCGCTCTCTCAAACTCTCGCTATCTCTCATAATCTCGCTCTCGAATTTGATTGGGAAGTTCAGTGGCAAAAAGAAGGAGATTCATTAGCTCGTTATTTAGTCAGACTTGCTGAGATGACAGAATCCATTTGAAAACAACAATATTTTCCTAAAAAAAAAAGGAAGGTTGAGGGTTCAAAATTCGACCTATCTAGGTCGACTTTTCAACCATCGACTTATTTAAAAAAAAAAAACAACTATATTTTTACAAAGAGTTTGAAAACAACAATATTTTCCTAAATAGTTTCTAAAAGTACAATATCCTTTTAATTTCCCCCAAAGATAAGTACAACCAAACAAAACTAGTTTTCTCTTTCCGAATTTTACTAAAATACACACAAATTGGTTAGAAAGGTTTTAATTCTTACAAAATTAGAAGATAATGTTTAGTTTGCAATAACAAAAATACTTGTAGTGCATCTTATCACATGACAAACTTTTTTTCCTTCTAATTTTTTTCTCTTTATAATTGAAGGGAGTGCATAGAGATGAATGCACTCTGTGTATTACTTGTGAAGATTGATTGAAAAAAAAAGTGTATTTATAAAAAATAATTTGACTAAATATATCGATCTTTCAAAAGAAGAAAAAAACCCAAATATATCAAAAGTTTATTTTGATTGGTCAATTCAATAACCTTTAAGGTGAGAAAGATTTAGATTCAAGGAGAATAAAGAGAAAAATGAGAGTTGGAGTTTGTATGTAAAATAATAGTATATGTATATCTTATAAATATGAGGTCCTATAATTTTCCACACATGGATTATAAGTTATTCAACTTGAGATGTCATAAATCTAGTCAAGTGAGACCATTCAAATTGATTACCATTTTTTTTTTTTAATTTGAAAAAAGAACTAAGTACACTTACAATAATACAAAACTACTGGACGTCATATTTGTTGAAGTTATATTGAAACGAAATGAAATGTGCAAATGTATTAGACGTGTTTGAGACACTAGATTGAATTATAAAGTATGAAGTTAATATGTTAGAATTTGGAAGTTTGTGTTTGGTGTGCAGAATTGTAAGAAATTCTTCGATAAATATGTAAGCCAGATCAACTTATAGTCACTTTGGATGCAACATTTTTGGAGGATCTGGATATAATTGAAAAACACAAAGTAATATACTATACATTTTGAGTGTCGTCTCAATCATATTTTTATCATTTCAAAATTTTCATTTTAATTTTCAAGTTTTTAAATTATCTGAAAAATCTTTGTTAGTTTCTCTCATTAAAATCAAAATATATTTTAAAGTTGGATTTGATAACTACTTGAATTTTCATACTTTATTTAAATAGAATAGTTTTCATCTTTTTCACATATAAACTATTAGGTGACCTACCTAAAGGGTTTGAATTAAATAAAATGTTTAAATGATAAATGAATTGAACCAAATGTGAACTTAGTTAACGTTAATTAACACACACTATTTTCTTTAAAGTCAAAAGTTCGAATGGTTATGAACAAAATCGCAAAATTGAAATCAACCCATAATGCGAAAATACAATAACCTAAAATATTTGATTTTCCACCATTTTTAAAGTATTCACATACTTTCTTCACGTTTTTCTTTTTAGCCGAAAGAGAGATAAATAAACTGATTAAAAAAATGGAAATAAAATAATAAGTAAACTTCAATTTTTTTTTTTCTCTTTAAATGAGAGGACCCACATCCGTTCTAATGTCCCACGTGGATTTGTTGATGGAAAACTCTGCATTTTAGACGCTATGATTATTAGCCAACAGGAACCTTGACCGGAAAGTTTTCAATTGAGTCGATCCATGGGTTAACTCGGTCGCACTCGGTCGCCGGAATTTCTCTCAGCGCCTTCCAAACTGTGCTGTTACACTTGAATCCGGCTCCGAATGCCACCTGCCAGATACGGTGGCCTTTCGTGACCCGATTCTTTGCTTCTGCATATGCTAATTCATACCACAAGGAGCTACTCGATGTGTTCCCAAATCGGTAGAGTGTCATCCTCGAGGGTTCCATGTGCCAATCACTCAGTTGGAGGTTCTTCTGCAGAGCGTCCAGCACCGCTCTTCCGCCGGCATGGATGCAGAAATGCTCGAATGCGAGCTTAAAATCTGGTACGCAGGGTTTCACCTTTGCTTTCAGTACTTTCTTTTTCAACATAGAGACTATGAAGGCGAATTGCTCTGAAAATGGCAGTACCAAAGGACCTAGAGTCGTAATGTTGGTCTTTAATGTTTCACTTGCAACCGCCATTAATTCGCGCGCGAGTGAAACCCCAACTTTCCCTTCCTCGTCCTCTTTCTGATAAACGCAATTATAACTTTCGTCGTCAGCTCCTTTGTGAGTCCGAATCGTGTGAATCAACTCGTATTTTGACCGGGATCGATCGCTGTGCTTGTTCGATAACAGCACGGCGGCTCCTCCCATCCGAAACAGACAATTGCTGATCAGCATCGAACGGTCGTTACCGAAGTACCAATTTAGGGTTATACTTTCGGTGCTCACAACGACAGCGTACGTGTTAGGGTTTGCATTGAGAAGGTCCTTCGTGAGCGTAATCGAGATAGGGCTTGCGCTGCACCCCATTCCACTGAGATTGTAGGCTTTAATGTCGGTTCGAAGCTTGTAATGGTTCACTATCATGGCGGACAGCGATGGTACGGGGTTGAATAAGCTGCAATTGACGATTAGAATTCCTATTTCGCTCGGGTCCAAGCCGGTTTTCTCGAACAGAGCATCGAGTGCGCCGAACATTACAGTCTCCGCTTCGAAGCGTGCTTCGTCAAGACACAAATTCGGCGGCCGAGAAGTAATTCCTCTCGACAAGTAGGTTTCGTCGCCAAGACCGGCTCGTTTTGCTACTTTCGACATAAACTTAAGGGCATCCTCTTGGAAGGCACCGCTCTCTGCACTCATCTCCAGGAAGCTGTCCACCGTCATCTTCCTTACATCCGCTGGTTTATGACAGGCAAACTCCACCAGATAAACCGGCGTGGATGGCTTGGAACAGTAGAGGCCAAGGAGAAGTATCGATAGCAAACCGGCTATGGCCGTAGTTGCATCAATCCCATATTGAAATCTTGTGGTCGGCAGTAACTCAGACACCCGGAAGAGTTTGAAACCGGAAAGCTGAATAGCGATGGAAATAAACAGAGGCAAAATGACGAGGAACATAAGAGTAGTGGCAGAGTTGCTTGAATACCCATATCCTAATTTGACATATTGGAGCTTGACTGACTGTAGAAAGTCCGGCAAGCGTTGCCGGATTCTAGTGAGGATGGAGGAGGAGTCCTTGAGCTCCATTTCTGCTGTTAATCTCCCTGTCTCCATCTCAATGCTCTCCATATATAATATACTAATTTCTCTGTGATAGGCTTTGTGCAGAACTCTCTCAAATCTCACCCTTCTTGAAGAAAAATATTCACCAGCTTTTGTATAAGTCAATTCAGAGAAGAAGAGAGGCAGAAATTAATGAAGGCAAAGACTTTCACCCTCTCAAACTTCCAGCTGGTTGGGTCATAGGAGACACAGAGAGAGAAAGAGAGAGACAGAGAGGTAAAGAGGGTTTGGCACTTGGCAGCACCAAGCAAGAATGGATATAAAGAATAGAAGAAGGGTGAAAGGAAAGAAGGAAGGAGAGGGCGTGTTTCTAAAATAAATGGGAGTAGTTCCAAGAGTGGTGAGATAGCTCAACAACCACACACCTCTGCAAGTAAGTTGGAGAGAAAGACCTTTCTAATAAGAAACTTAATTAATGGAGAAATCATTTTCAAATTGTAGTGGTTTTGAGATAGGTAGTTAGATATTTATTTGTATATCTTTTTTACTCTTCTGGATAGCTAGGCAGCCTTATTTGAAATTGGATAAATATCTACCTCCATACTAAACAGAATTCCATCCCCGAATCAGTTCTTCCATCTAGCTTTTTTTCTTCTTCTTTGCAGATATGAATGAATAATTTGTCAATGCTTCAGCCTTTTTTAGTCCTAAATGTTACTCTTATCACTTTTTTTTTTTCTTTTGAAGCATTTTTATGTTAACTTTATTGAAAATTGAAGTTTGTTTTGGAAGGATGCCATTACTATCAGTTGATGTCATAGGGCTACTGTGCATGTCTGAAACAAGTTGGGACCATAGACTATAATAAAACACGTTGCTTCTTTTGGGTTTTGTTTATCCTTTCACAGTGACTTAAAACAGAGAAAGGACAGAGCCCAAGCTTCCCTTTTTGGGTATAGGGTGGAGGGAGGGCAGATTCCTCTAATTACAAACAATCAAACCAACGATTGTTATGGCTCTCCTCTCCTTCCTTTCTTATAAATTCGAAATACTGTTTTTTCTTTCTTTTTCTTTTTTACTAAAGACTTTTTTTATATCAAAACTATTTAAAATATACTTTGAGAGTGTTTCAAATGCTATTTTGAGGGGTTATCAAACATTTCAATAAAAAATGACTTTTTTCAAAATTAAATATTTGAAAAATTGAACCAAACACAACCTTAATCTTGTACCTTCAAATTTGTAATAACTTAGTCTTTAAATTTTCGTATGTAACAATTTAATGCATGTACTGTAATGTTTTAGTTTTTATAATAGAAAATATTACTGAGGGATAGATTGATGAACGGGTTAGAGGTCAAACGTCTTTATAAACTACAAAGACTAGATTGGTTTCATAATACTATATGATACTCAACTTTAAAAGTACATTGGTTGAATTGTTACGGTATGGGTTAAATTGTTACAAAATTTATAGTAGAAAGACTCAGGGTGTGTTTGGTTTGATTTTTCAATTATCTAATTCTGAAAATAAGTTATTTAAAAAAAAAAATTGAAGCGTTTGACGATAACTCAAAATAGTTTTTGAAATATGTATTTTAAACCATTTTTATAAAAAGAAAAAAAGTTTAAATAAAAATGACTTATTTGAAATTTTTTTTTTTTTTCTAGTCAATCGAAACAGACTTTAAATTGTTGTTGATTAAAATTCATAAACTAAATTGTTACAAATTGGAAAATACATCAATTGAATTGTTAAAAACTAGAAGTGTATTAAATTGTTATTTTCATTAAATTCAAAATGAATAGTGTTCTTTATGTAAGATTATTCTAAAATTTATTTTAGGGGTTCATTTGATTGATAACCATTTTGTTAATAAAAGTAGGACCAGGTGAGTTAACAATTCTAACTCCTGTCATTGTTCCATTTATTTTCTTGAACTACACTTGGAGCCAATTTCCTCTACACTAAGAAAGGCAGGCTCTTATCTCATTTCAGTTTATGTTCTTAAACTATGATTAATTGAACCTACAATTTCTCTTTTAGATCATGCACTAACATTTTTTATGCTTTTATTTTCTCTGACTCCCAGCTCATCTTCATGCTCACATTTCTTCAAGTTTTTTTTCCCTATTATTATTTTCTTAAACTTCTAGACTCCTCCCTTCATCCCTTGAACTATTTTGAATCGACTTTTTCAGGTAAGAATGAACATAGTGGCGAGCAAAAAAGAAAATCTTACCCGATATACTTTAGAAATCTTAATCATGGACTACATTTAATATTGATCATTGTTAGTTAATACAATAATTAATTGAATCCCTTTAAATGAGTAATTAATTTATCCAACTTACCTAATTTGACCTTGATGAAGTAATTAATATGTAGCATCTTTTGAACAGAAAGTTATTGGGAGAATTTCCTTGTAAGTTGAAGAAATGGGCTTAAATGAGTATATTTAAACAGAAATTATGATTATTTGAATTTGAAGAAATTGAATCATGCAAAAGCAAATGTAGTCTTGCATGAAATCACTTCTCTTACTACAGAAACTTTGATTATTTGTACAATTACTTTGTATTTAATGAGTTCTGAGAAACAAGAAAAAAGTACAGATTTTCTTAAGCTTCTCTATTATGTGTAGTTCTTGTTTCGACGTCGGTAATGTGACAACAGGAAATACCTGCAATGCATCTCAGGAATCAACTTCATAACAGCAGCGTTATGAAGAGGAGAGAGATTAGCTCCCTTCTACGGTATTTCCATCAGTTCTCCACATTATGTCTTTTAATCCTGAAGAGAAACTTTTGTAGAACTGTCATATGCAAATGCAAAATCACATTAGTATATACAGCATTTGTAAAATTTAGCTTTGGAATGATGTATTTTCCAGATGACATGCCTTATGAAACTCGAGCGTATCGCCCCCTGTTTTCCGAAGCTCGACCATATGCAAGGAAGGAGCCACCTCAAACACCTGGATTTCAAAGGGCAAAAATATTTGGCATCAGATCATATGTTGACAGAATGGGGCCTGATGATAATGAGGCCAACTTATATTTATTCAGAACTTTGACTCCCTAGAAGCTTGTCTTTTTGCATTGTATTGGAACGAGTTCGATGTATGAGAATAGTTAGTAATATTAACCAGTAATAATATTTTAGTTCTATACCTCAGTAGCTATGGAGAGGTGTCCTTTCCTCCCAGTCTTGTCACCTTGCAACTTCATCTGCAGTGGCATTGTACCTCATTACATGTGTTCTAACAGAACTCTACTCAGAAATATACATATCTTACACATCAGTCAATAAAGGCTTACCTTGTAGTCCTGTTTTCGTACATTGAACCCCATCGGTTTTGCAGTTTCTTCAATCTTCGACATGATCTCGTTTGCAGAGCTTTGCGAAGTAAAACGGGTTTCCCTCTTTGCAACAGCCTAAAAATAAAAATAAAAGACTTCAATCAATTCTATTGATGGCCTCCAAGGAAATAGTCATCTAACCAATCTAAGATGCACGTACCCCTCAGGAAATGGAATATCCTCGGCTCAGTTATTGCAATATTATCATTTCATCAGGAAATTTTAGCTTACCATTGTAGCTAGGTAGAATGAGGTGGGAATTTGACAATAGAGTTCTTTTTTTTTTTTAAGCCAAAAAAACATGAGAAGTATAATCCCAAGAGAACCAATCACGAGAACAATTTTACATTAGAGTTCTGTTAGGCCTCCTATTATTTTTCAATATTATCGTAAGGGTAAAAAGAGAAATCTCGGTATTTATGAAAAAGGGGAGTCATCTAGTAGTAGTAACTAGTAAGGATAAGGATGGATGGTAGTTAGAAGAACTTGTAGTTATTTACAGTTTTTGGCTGGTTATGGAATATAGGGACTATATATATGTCATAGGTAGCTGTTTACAGTCAGTTTTATGTTTTGGCTGTGGTCTTGGCTGTCCAACGGTGGCGTCCGTATTTGCTTGTGCAGAAGTTTGTGGTCAAAATCGATCAGCGTGCTTTAAAATTCTTATTGGAGCAACGTGTCATACAACCACAACATCAGAAATGGATTGCAAAATTATTGGGTTATGATTTTGAAGTTCGATATAAGCCCAGATCAAATAATAAGGTTGTTGATGCTCTATCCCAGGTTCCCTCACCGGTCCACTTGGCTCATTTATCAGTCCCTGCCCTTCTTGATGTGGAGGTAATTAAAAAAGAAGTGCATTCAGACCCCAAACTCCAGTGTATCATTAAACAATTGTGTGAAGATGAGTAGTGTTCCTCGTTTTTCATTCACTCAAGGGGTTCTCAAGTACAAACGTTTTGTCAAAATCCTCTTAATACCCACTATCTTACACGCATACCATGACTGTTTTTGGGGGCCACTCCGGGTTCTTACGTGCTTGCCTAAACGGGGAGTTGTATTGGGAAGGCATGAAGGATGATGTTAAGAAATATGTGGAAGAATGTTTGATATGCCAACGGAATAAAGTCTTGGCCCTCAGCCCTGCTGGTTTACTCCTCCCTTTAAATATTCCAGAGGCTTTTTGGGATGACATATCTATGGATTTTATTGAAGGCTTGCCGAAGGCTCATGGGTTTGATGGGATCTTGGATGTCGTGGATCACTTAAGTATAGCCATTTGATGGCTTTGAAACACCCATTCATTGCACATTCCATGGCAGATCTGTTTGTCGAGGAGGTTGTTCGGTTACATGGGTTTCCCAAATCAATTGTATCCAAATGAGATAAAGTTCTCATGAGCCATTTTTGGCAAGAATTATTTCAAGCTGCAGGGACACGCTTGCATCATAGTTTGGCCTACCATCCACAATCTGATGGTCAAAAGAAGTTGTTAACCGTTGTTTGGAGGCATATCTCCGTTGTTTTTGCAGTGGGCAGCCCAAAGAGTGGTTTGATTGGTTGCATTGGGCAGAGTATTGGTATAATACCACGTACCATATTTCTACCGGCATTACTCTCTTTCAAGCAGTGTATGGTCATGTTCCACCCCCTTTGATTTATTATGGTGCATCAGCCACCTCTAATTCCAACTTGGATCAGCAACTTTGGGACCGTGATGTTGCCTTGCTGGCCCTCAAGGATCATTTGCAAAATGCTCAATCTAAAATGAAGTATGCTGACTGCAAGCGATGTGATGTTGAGTTTCAAGAGGGGGATTGGGTATTTCTGAAATTATGGCCGTACCGACAAACTTCTTTCCTCGGAAAGTGGAATGAAAAGCTATCACCAAAGATTTTGGCCCTTACGAAATCATCGAGAAGATTGGCCCCTTGGCTTATCGCCTTTTACTACCACCTGAAGCATCCATCCATCCTGTTTTCCATGTCTCCCAGTTGAAGAAAGTGTTGGGACAGCATCAGATTCCACATCCCACACCATCTTGTTTTTCTGATGTCTATGAGTAGGTGACTGAACCTATGGGGGCCTACAACTATCGCAAGAATCCCTCGACTAACACCTGGGAGGTGCTTGTGGCTTGGAAAGGTCTACCTCAACATGAATCAATTTGGGAGGTGATGGAGGATTTGGAACGACAGTTTCCAGCTTTCCAACTTGTGGATAAGTCGAGTTTAGAAAGGGAGGGTAATGTTAGGCCTCCTATTATATTTCAATATTGTTGTAAGGGTAAAAAGGGAAATCTCAGTGTTTATGAAAAAGGGGAGTATTCTAATAGTAGTAAAGATAAGGATGGATAGTAGTTAGAAGAACTTGTAGTTATTTACAGTTCTTGGGTGGTTATGGAATATAGGGACTATATATATGTCATAGGTAGTTGTTTACAGTCAGTTTTTATGTTTGGTGTTGATTCTTCTCGAGAGTGGGAAGGAGAGAAGGAAAGTATATGGTGTTGTAATATTGCCATTAGGCGACAGTGTTTGAATTCAATAAGAGAATCTTTATACTTTGATTAATGATTCCTATCAAGTTCAAAATGACAATGTTTCTTGTGGAGATTCGACAACCCAAGAAAATGTATTTAACTTAGTTGTGCATTGCCATTGATACATGTGATATTGATTCACTAATTATAAAGAACTATTATAATACTACTAAATACGTACCTTCTGCTTCTCAAATAGATTGTCAAGACTAAAACCAGGTGACCTAGAGATAAGCTCAAAAGCATTCATGGACACTGGCTTCTCTTTTCTTTCGGTCACAAGATGTTCCTTGAATAAAAGTTTAAAAGAAACAACTTCAGAAAGAACTTTATATTACTGAATCAAGTGTGTATGAAGAAGAAAAACAGAAGAGATTTAAGAAATATTATTAACTAAATTGTTTTTTAGAGAAGGATTTTGATAGGATTGACTTTGTTTCTTCTCAAATATTTTTCTTGTCTGATATATCTTCGAGATCATCCACCATATGCTTTCAAACATATTGACAATGCCAGTAATGAGGACATCGAAACTCTCATTTCCACTACATTAATCTGTGGCTCAAAGGTATTGTTTTGTGATAAAATTCTTACCTTCGAGCTGCTAAAAGCAGCATCTACATCATCGAGAGTTATATCCTCTTCCACTTCAAAATGAGCAGGTGTGTAGCCCTTCTTGAACCATGGATCTTCTTGAATTTCGGCTATCGTTATTCGCTGTAGAGTAATGAAAGAAAATCAGAGTTAAAAAAAATGTAATAGTTAAATCATTTCTTTTTCTTATAAGATACAAAGTAACAGTTAAATCATTTCATTCTACAAAATCCCAAATTTGGACATATAAAACATTTGAGGCATGAATTCCTCTTTAATCATGCATCCGGGAATATATACTTACAGAAGATCACACCAAAAATAAGGTACATAAAAATAGTAGTTATAAACTTACAGTAGTAGGGTCTGGATCAAGAATGCGGGAAACTAGTTTTTTCGCACCATTTGAGAACCATGATGGAAAGCAGAAATCAGCCTTGGAAATCTGAAAATTCATATCAAATATATTAAGAAAATACTACATCTGTGTATATAGGAAAAACAAAACAAAACAAAGACTAACTTTTCTATATAAACACATTAGATTTGGCTCGTCAAAAGGCAAGAAGCCAGCCATAAGAACAAAGAGAATGACCCCGCATGACCAAATATCTGATGATGTACCATCATAACCTTTATCTTTGAAGACCTGATATAGTATATCAAAAGCAAACACAAAAACTTAGCACGTCTTTTACAGTAAGTATAATTAACATTCTTTATTCAGATGTAGAAATACAAATATCCTCCTAATGGTTAACAGAAGGAAGAAATATATATGCACACCTCGGGAGCTACGTAGTTTGGGGTCCCACAGGCAGTATGAAGAAGACCATCACCCTGCAATAATAGCGTTAATGATCCTGTAAGGGTTCTTCCTCACCCGATGGTATTCAAAATAAAGATAATTCCAGAACAGAGAAATAGAATCCAAACACAAAGAAAACACACAAGCGAATACCAACGTACAGCCAAGACAAACCAAGAGGGCTGCCCTCTCCACAAGACTACTGGTCATACACAAAATACAAGATAACTAACCCTAGCACCATAAAACGTTTAAATACCAACATTCCACACATTCCGTAATCCCCTGCTGGTCGTACGGTGGGTCCTGCTAATAACTACCTGCTGTTGATGGTGCAAGCCCCTTTTTGCCCGTCCTTTTGTAAACATGCTTGATAGGTGCCCTAACAGATGCCTTGACACTAAATGAAACAGAAAGCTAATGCCTAAAGGAACAAAAATCTGATACCAAAAGAAAGCAGCAATCCCATTCTATATTTGACATATCTGATGTAAAGTATAATAATTTTTGTCAAAGAAAGATTCAGTGGGAGAAGCTTCAAACATCTCCTTGCTAACACTATCATTTCCATTATCTAATTTATTTACCCACAAGATAAGAAACTGAAGTTAAATTTGGAAGTTATAAACATCTGGAGAATAACCAAGCTGTAGGAAGAAGACACTGAACACTGGACAGAAAAATCTTGAAAGAACCTCTGGAAGTATTGAGCAAAACTCACCCTTACTTGCTGCGAGAATGCACTCAATCCAAAATCTGACACTTTAAGAACATCATGTGAATCCAGAAGAAGATTTTCAGGCTGCAAAGGCAGACAGAGCAGTCAATTAACCACCACCATTTTAATTGCATACACTAAATGAAGTCTCTTAAAAGATCAAAATATCAGTTAAAACCTTCAGATCTCGATGGTACACGCCTCTACTATGGCAGTAATCTACAGCATTAATAAGTTGATGGAAAAATTTCCTTGCCTCATCCTCTTTAAGCCTTCCATTTGCAGCCTATAAACAGAAATGTCCAAGAAATCTAACAATGTACTAACGGGTGCTAATACAGAATCTCTTTGGTTAGGAGATTATCATACAAGTAAATTTAAGATAAGGAACTATAGAGACAACCAAGTACAGACGTAAAATAGAAATACGAATGTGAATCTCATCCACAATGTCTTACTATCTTGTCAAAGAGCTCGCCTCCATCCACAAACTCGAGAACAATGTAGATTTTTGATTTGCTTGCCATAACCTATCAACAAGAACAGAAGAATTCAAACACATGCATCCAAGAAGTATCTTATTTTCTTCTCACGTGTTTGGCCGTAATATTGAAAACAATGTATAAAGAAAAGTGTCTTTAAACCATAAATTAGCACATCAATTTTTCACAAGAATTTATGCTCGTTTTCTCCTTTTTTATGAACAAAGAAGGGGAAAATAGAACTACTATTTATCTTGCTCAGTATAAGTACCACTGGGGAAAAAACACACAATATTATATGATTTTTTTTTTTTTTTTTTCTGTCGAGCAAATGTTAACCGGTAATCCAGTGAAACTATATGGTCTGGTTGCTGCATTTAGAATTTTAAATGATCAACTTGAATGAAGTCTTCATAGACAACAATACTGATATAACTCGTACAACATGCTAAAATATAACCTTTTAACTACTTAAGATATATATTAGGTGAAGAAAAAGCATATATTTACAACTACAAGGGTTCTATACAAATGGTAAAGAATGACAAAAGCCACACAAAACCAAAAGAGATGCGGATGAAGATTAGAAAAGAAATAAATAATAAGAAGAAAAGTCCAAGAACATTTTTTAATGAAAAGTAGTGCTTGCATTAAAAAAATAAATAATATATAAAGGCAAGGCATATACAACGACCAAGTATAACAGCAACAATTCAAGCAAAAACTAGAGAAGCTAAGTGATGTGCAAGCAGAGACTGCATCACAATGTAACTAAACATTAGAATTAAACACAACTTCCTTGAGTCCACTCAAATTAATTTTATCCTAACTACAATGTCATGTAATTTGCACTTTTATAGATCGATAGATAGGAGATCTTTAGTCAAAATATTTAAACCACAAAAATCCCATACATTGACTTTGAATTTTGAATATATATATTTTATTTTCTTTCATTTGTGAACACATGAGTCAGCTTATGCATATCTCGACTAATCTTATGCAAGAACTGTCTGACCTTAATACATTTGTTTGTCAAGAAAATTGACAGGTATTAAATCCTAGGTAGGTGGCTGTAAACCATTTCCCTCCAACTCAAGCTTATCCTAATAACCTTACATGCCAAACTAGTAGTAACCCAACTTGTCAATTCATTCTAATCTCGAAGCATGATTAGCCACTTATTTAAATGAGTACATGAACCTGTTATTTGTACAAGAAAACCAAAAATGTATCACTGTACAAGGAAATGAAAACAAGGAGAATTGATCATGGTACCTCATAAATCTTACAAACGTTCGGATGCTTGATCACTTTCAGAGTTGAAATCTCTCTTTTAATCTGCCAACATCATCATCAATAAACAATGAAATCAAGGGATGTGGGTGATCAACAAATAACATAACAAGCCCAAAAAAACAAAGAAGAGCACCCCATACCTGTTCGACCATCCTGTGGCGAAGAACTTGTTGCCGGTCGAGAATCTTAATGGCGACATAGTCACCATTCTCAACGTTCTTCGCGAACTTAACCTTAGCAAAAGTGCCCTCGCCGAGGGTTTTACCGAGCTCGTACTTCCCAACACGAGTCCTCGTCGCCGGAGCTTTGACGTTCATTGTCCAGCACCCAAAAACCAACGATCCTTGAGGGAAGAAATGACAGAAAAGGGAAATTGTTTGTTTGTTAGTTGTTTTGATTAGATGAGAAAAAGAAGGATGGGTGATTTGGAATTGAACTTGGAAGAGAAGAAGACAGTAACGAAATGGAGGAAAGAGGAAGAAAGGCCGAATTGGATAAGGTGGGTCCTTCGTTTCGTTCCTAATGCTTTGGCGTTTTGGCAATTTGCCATTGCAATTTTGGATGGTAACACACAGAATGTTGAATCTTCCGTGGCTCTGCTTCTTTCATCTTTTCTTTTCATCTGTTTTTTTGGTTCTAATCATTTTAAAATGGACCATTCTATTAATTTTAACTATTTAAGAATATTCCAAAAATGCATCCTTTCAAGTTTCAACGCCTGGTCAATTCAATTTATATATATACTAAAGAAGAACAAATAATTAAATTTAAATATATCCAATGATATGAGTTTATTAATCAAGAATAGGAAAGAATCTCTCTCTCCCCCCTTTTCTTTCTTTATTCTATTTCTTTGCTCAATAATTGCTGAATACAAATGAAACTTGTTAGATTTTTCAAATGATAATTGATGTCTTATTTACTGAGGTTCTTATTAAATAAACAAATTTTTATTGAATATTATTGGTACGTTCATCTTGTCACAATTTTGGACATGTGTGATAGAGCTCCTTTTGAGCTTGCAAGTACATTTGGGTCGACCTATGTCGCACCAGTATGTTGTCGAGCCAAACACTTCCAATGGCTAAATAAGTACAAAAACCTAAACATTACGAATATTACTTACCCCTTAAAGTGGTGGTGAGGAAATATTTATAGAGTTTGTTGTCTAATATCCATTTAGGACATGAGTCATACTGGCGGCATCGATCCTCGAGGTTAAAGACCTTCTCATTGGGCTTGCCTTGAACATTACTCCTTTGAGGTAGGGATTGAGTTCGACCTCTAGTAGACCGAACACTTAAGGCTTTAACTTTTCATTTAGGGACACCTTAGATGTGTACTTCAAAGATGCTTTGTGATTGAGTATGCATGGGACTTCGATCTTGCATGGAATTTGAATCTTTGACCTCTCGGTCAAGAGTACATTCGTTTATGTCAATTTAGATATGTTCATGTTTGAATATGTATTAGTTTCCTATATTTTACATTGATGTAGTTTTGTAAAGATTAAACTATACATTCTATAAATTGGCTTTTCCATAAAAAATATAGGGACCAAATTAAAACATTTTGATCATTTCAAAGTAAAAAAACCGAAATTTAACCATCTTCAAATTACATAACAAATAACAATATTTTTCACCTATATGTTAAAATTTTCAATATTCAAAATCGTACCATTTATGCATCGTATTGAAAGTTGAGACTAAAATAAATTTTACGTGCTCAAAAGTGAAATTTAAACTTTATATGAGATATTGTAATTTTATTTTGTTTTATATTTTGGTATTGCAATAAAATTAAAACTAAATTTATTGAAGATGCAAACACTCATCAATTAAAAGAGAGAAAATATTTCTCAAAAAAAAAAATGATAAAAAAATTTCTATGTGGTAAGTCCAACCTTTAACCTTTGAAAAACAATAAAGAACCACCCTTAATCTAGGCCCTGCTTGTCCGAGGAATAAAAATATTTTGTATGATATAAGTAAATAAATAAATAAGAGTATATCTCCATGATATAAAATTTTTCTATTAAAAGTAGAGTAATAAATTACAAATTTAGTCGAAGAACTTTCATATTTATATCTTTTGAGAAAGGTGTCTAATAGATTAACTTTCACTTGTGTACAATAATTCCTAAACTTTTTTTTATAGATGTTAAATAAATCTTCAATCTAGAATCTTGTGTCCAATAGATCTCTAAATTTTTAATTTTGTGTCTAATAGATCTTTGACATATTTGATATATATATATATATATATATATATACTTTTTAAATTTATGAATCTACTATAAACAGATTTGAAAGTTTAAGGTCCATTCAACATAAATTAATAGATGAATGAATTTTAATTTTTTTTTTAATGTTGTATATCAATTAGTTATGAAATTAAAAAAAAAAATAAAAAAAATCAAAGATAAAAATTTAGAGATTTACTCACGAGCTTGCATTTATAATTAAACCAAACAAACAGGAAAATTGCTCAAATTAACCCAAAATCCAAAAATTTTCATGTAATTGACCTCTTTTTTCGAAAACATGTTTTTTTGGGGGAAAATTGCTCAAATTCACCTAAAACCCCAAACTTTCATGAATTGACCTCTTTTTCAATAACATGTTTTTTTTTACCTTTTGAATATGTGAAATATGCACTCTGCCCTTATTTTTAAATAAATCACTTCTCCCTCAGTTTTTTGAGTTTTTCTATCCAGGTTTCTTCTTATATTACCCAAATATCGCATATCAGAAATGATCTAAGTTTACTTTGTGAAGGCATTTAAAAGTAAAGATGATTTAATATTTTGCTCAATTTATAAGCATGGTTGAAAAGAACACCGAAAAACGTATGAAAACGAGTGGTCATTTAGTTAAAACGAAATTGTATCAACGAAGATAGGACCACAATAAAATTATCGTTTGCGCAAAAAAGGTGTGTGATCGTTGACATCATATGCGTAGTTATTGACCTCATGTGCGTGATTACTGACCTCTTGCTTTGCAATTTTGTTTTGGTCATATCTTCTTTGATAAAACTTCGTTTTAACTAAATAAACATTTGTTTTCATATATTTTTCATATCCTTTTTAACAATGCTTATAAAAATGGCAATTTTTGAAAGAATATTGAATGTAAATAGTCTTACAACGTTTAAATCTATATAAATTTTATTTTTGGAGTATTAAAGTCAAAGATAGCTTAGGGCTTGTTTAGTAGACAATTTAGATTTTGTTTTATGGTTTCAGATTGATTGAGTTCAATAAATATGCATTTGATTGACAATTTGGATTCTGTTTTCGAAAATTGTTTCTGAATTCTATGATTCAAAAAGTGCAAATTATGAAAACAATCTTTTTATGTTTTCAATGTGTCCAAATATTTTAAAATACACAATTACATTTGAAATGATAAAAATAATAACAAATGTACTATTTCATGTTGTACACTCAATTGTTTTTGTTAAATTTAATATATATATATATATATATATGATATTACATTAAAAAAATTTAACATAAAAAATTGTAGGAATTAATTGGTAATAGTTTATATTCAACATAGTATTTAATGAGTAACTAAATATATTTTCAAACACATTTTGAAAAAAAAAAATTAAATTAGATTTTTATTTCAGAATATACTACCAAACACATATTTGAAAACATAAAATACAAATTTGTTTTCTTTGCACCTCTTGCTTTCAAAATTATGTTTTCAGATTGCCTACCAGACCCTTAAATTTTTGTTTAGTTTACAAACATGGTTGGAAAGAATACTAAAAAATCGTATAAAAAGAAGTGGTCATTTAGTTAATACGAAGTTGCATCGATTAAAATATGACTAAAATAAAATTGCAAAGCGAGAACTTAGCAATTTCCACACTTGAAGTCAAGGATTACACATATGATGTCAGCCATCGTGCACCTTATCTTTATGAACAATAATCTTATTTTGGTCATATCTTCATCAATATAATTCCATTTTAGCTAAATGAACACTCGTTTTCTTACCTATTTTTTGTATTTTTTCGAACCACCCTTATAAATTAAACAAAATGCTAAAATATCTTTACTTTTAAATGGCTTCACAAAGTTTAAACTTAACATTTGTTGTATGTGATGTTTGGGTAATATAAAAATAAACAAGGATAGGAGAACTCCAAAAACGGAGCGAGAACGATTCATTTAAAACTGAGGGCAAAGTAGACATTTCACATCTTCTAAAGGTAATTAAAAAAAAAAAAAATCATGCTTTCAAAAATGAGGTCAATCATTCGAAAGTTTTTGGATTTTGGGTTAGTTTGGGCAATTTTCCAAACAAACAAGCTGCGCTCACAGAAAAACTATGTTCTAAGAATTTAAATCAATTTGTTTTTTGGTTTCAAAAGGGAAAATGGAGGCTGACTTTTTTTTTGTTTGTTTATAGTATTTAGGAAGAAACGTAGAAGTGGAGTGGCTAATTCAGTTGGGTCCTTTCCAGAATTTGGAGCCAAGAAGGTTTATTCCATTATATATAAAGCCTGAACCAGCCCTTAACTGCCCAGAAGTCGCACATTCAATTGGATTTGCATCTCAAACTAGAAAAAGCTGATTCCATATTCCAATGCTTCAAATGGAAGCAGTTCACCTATAAGTATAACTTCACAGTTCACAGTGTAGATCCTAATTTTCTAGAGTCCAAGATGAACTCAAATTTCAAGGAGAGAGATGTTTATATGAAACAATTAGAAGGGCTTAAGATATTGGTGTTTGTGAGTCTATGACACATATTATATCATAAAAGGCAATAAAAATCTAACCCCAGATAGCTACGTCAATTGCTGATGCTAATTTCAAACTTTGATAAAATCCTACGCTTTGTTTCTTGTCTACAATCACTTGCCAAATCAAATCCTTTAGCCCCTCTACAGCCATCATTCTCTCTTTTTCTCTGTTTTTTTCCCTCATTCTTTTCTCTTCAGCGATTTCTAGTTCTTCTGAAGAGCTTATTGGGTAATTTTGTAATGGATCAAACATGGAGATCTGCAAGGGGTGGAGAAGAAGGTGGTGGATTCGCAATGGAGTCAGCAATGAAAGAAGAAGAGAGAGATGAGAAGATGAAAGGGAATATGAAGAGTTGTAAGATAGCAATTTGGGTGATTTCAATGGCAGTGGCATGCCTGATGGGAGGGCTTGTTTTTGGTTGGTGGGTATTTCAGTTTCATCCAACAAATAGACAACTGTGGATGGTACCTTTTGGTCTTGTTTTGATGATTGCACCAATATTTGTTTTGATGTCTTTTCTCATCTCTGCTTTCTGCACTTCCATGGATCACAATACTACTAGTGCAGCTCCATCCTCAGACCATGTCATCCAACAATCTGTTCAAATTGGATGATCATCTACATATAATGTTACTCTGCCATCACACCAATTCTTCCTTCTCTACTTCTTTTTCAAGTTTTTTAGGTTACAAGACTGTAAATGTTTCCCCCTGCAAAAGAGATAAATATAAGATAAATTTGGCTGAGGACTAATCAGCAATGTATCATAGTTATTTATCACGACTATGTGATTGAAGGTTTAAAGAAACCTTAAACTTTGGTTCAAATTTGACGCGTGTAGTTGGTTGTAATCATGCTTAGCGTTAATAAACTGAAACCTATTGATATTTCATTAGCCCACATAATAAGAAGGTTGCTTTCCAATAAAACAAAATGATTACAGAAGCATGTTTGCGTGTGGAATAGAATCTTTAAAGAACGGCAAATTTTTTTGCTCAAATTTTATTCTAGTAGTAAAATACGATTGATTATAATCATATTTAAACTGCTGAGTTAGCTTCCTAATATTATAATGTTACCTACCTAACCCAGTTGTGTCCTTCAAAAAACTATTGTGTTACCATCACTTGTTTTATTTTGTCCAATAAAGAAGCTGTCATGAGTTCTTCTCTCCCATGCCTGCATACAGAAAGAAACAGTCTTGTTTTGATGTGTTTTGGGTTTTGCTTGTTCAAAGTTTTAATTGGGTTCCTAAAGATTCTCAAAAGAAGGAGTTTTTGGAATAGTAGGGCTGTTTCCTTTTCTAAACATGAGTAAAAAAACAAAGTAGTTTTCAACTTATTTATGAAGCCAAGGTTGGGTGAGTTGGAATGAATGCGTTTATGATGCAGATGCATTTCACAGAGTTGACTAATCTAGTTTCATAAATAATTTAAAACTGCCTGTTATTACTATTTTCTTCAACAAATAATAATATATATATATTTTTAAAAAGGTTCTACTTTTCAAAAACAAATCCCCCTAAAAAAGGGCAACTAGAAAGTTAGATTATAACTTTAGTTACTCATATAGTGATATGTATTTCTCTTTGCATTTATGAGTAGACTTTAAAAATTAAAGTAACCTTGAATACATTCAGATATATGAATGAAGGGTAATTAAAGCTATGAATAGAAACTGGGGTTGGGTTGCATGAGAGGAGAGAAGAGGAAAGGAGAGAAGAAACAATAATGAAGAAAGGGGGGCAGCAGCCAGATGGGTGCAGTGGCACATAATGCCATCAAAGGCAATAAATCAATCAAACTCTACCCCAGATACAAGCTACGCCAATTACTGATGCCTGCCAACAAATGCCAATCCTTTTTTTGTTTATATTTTTAATCCTTTAATTGACAAAACCAACTTGGATAAGCCACGCGTGACGTTATACTCAATGTGATTCCCTTATTTTACAACCAAAATCTCCCCCTCCCAATCTCTCTCTCTCTCTCTCTCTGTCTCTCTAGTATGTTCAATCACAGCATGGGTTTTTTCAATTAAAGCTAGCAGAGCTAATTGGGTTTTCTTCCAATAGATCATTTGTGAGGTTTTCTTCTTCCTATTCTTTGTTGCACTCGAGAGAAATGCTTGTAGGAACAGAAATTGAAGATGTGATGAAGGGGGAAGGAGAGCAGAAGAAACAGAAGAACAGAAAGCTGAAGGCTGTGTGGGGATGTGTGGTCTTAGTTTTGGTGAGTGTGTCAGGGGCGTTTTTAATGGGATGGTGGGCGGTTCGGTTCCATAGATCACAGAAACAACAGTGGATGGTACCTTTTAGCCTTGTTTTGATGATTGCTCCCATCTTCGTTTTGATCTCTGTTTCCATCTCCAGTTTCTGCAATTCCATGGACAGAATTTCTTCTTTAGTTTCATCCTTGGATCATGATCGACCACCTGAAATTAGATGATGATCAAGATTTACATTTTTTTTTTCTTTTTGGGGGAAAATGGGGACATTGGGGGCTCCACCTCTACCAATTTCTAGGAGGCTTGTCTCCTCTAAGGCCAGTTCTAGTGGATTTCAAAGGGACCCGCCTGCCCTAGTTGTCATCATTTGACCAAGATTTACATGTTACTACTATATAATGAGAAGTTTCTTCTTCTTCTTTTTATTTATTTATCATTATTATATATTATAGTGTGTTTAAATAAGGTCTTCGAACTCCGGATAGGAATTTTAAAGCAAGAATAATTTGCCATCCACTATATACAACTTTTTTATTCAGTTGCTTGCTAACTTTATATCTTTTATCAAATTTTAGTTTTAATTTTAAGTCTAGTGAAATTTTCAATTTTTTTTTTTTTTTTTTTTTTTTTTTTTTTAGCTGACGAATTATTATCTCCCAAAAGAGGACATCGGTATAAAACATAATTGGTTCATAAAATAACTCACTAACTTTGATTTCCCCAAAACACGATATTGTATGTGCAATTACGAGAAAAATAAAAAATAAAAAAGATCTCGCAAGAAAGATTATTAAAGGCTCATATATGCGAAAAACTAGTGCATCTTTGGAAATAACTCTTCAGCTCGGTACAAAACGACTATAAACAAGAATAGCACAACTTCTGGGAACTATAGCTGTTCACTACATCTTCTCTGAAAAAAATGAGAAATTTACAAATAGAAACGCCCAAAGAGGGCCATACATAGAATAAGCTTTCATGCGTGATTGTTTACATAAAAGAAAATAAAGATACTAGGACAATATATTACACTGACTGAAGTACCGGGAAAGAAGTGTCAAGACTCCATATCAGAACGAATAGGGAATTCCAAGCCTCGAAGTGCAGGAATTTTCTCCAAATCCTCCTTCGAAAACAATGGGAAAAGCCACAGTGCTGCCTTCGTCCCAAATACCTTAAGAAGGAAAGAACACGAGACACGACATCATTATAAGATCTAAACTCGACTAGCTTCTGTCATTGTGTAACAGACATTGGGAGATAAATTTCCATGGGAGTGCAACAAATGTATTGAGAGGCATGGAGTTCAAATATAATCCCTGAAGAACATCATAATCTTTTTTTATTTCCCCTTCTTCACGGGATAATATTAGGAAAAAATACCTTTTTAGTATTTGAGTTTTAAAAAATAGGTACATTTAGTCATTCATGTTTTAAATTGGCCAATTTAGTCATTGAATTTTTAAGAATATATTTAAAAGGTCTCTCTAATTAAAAAAATCATTAAATTTGAACAAAGGTTGACAATATGCTTAAGTGGCAAAATGAGTTAGAAAGAAAATACTATTTTTTAAATTTTCTCTCATCTCTCTCCTTTCACTCTCTCCCCTCCCTTCGTCCTCCTTTCCCCTCACATTCTTTTCTCTTCTTTTTCTCTCTCCACTCTCTCCATGGCTAAACTTCCACAAAAAAAATTTGAAGAAAAAAAAAAAAAAACATTTCATTCTCTTCTCTCTTCTCCCTCACCCTCACCGGGTTTAAACTTACACAAGAATTGAAAAAAAAGAAACAAATTGAAAATCTTTCTTCTCTCATATTCTCTCCCCTCTCTCTCCATGGCTATGGCAACTTTGAAATGTGCTTCTAATGGACAAAAACTATTGACCAAAATGAAAACTTATTTGTTCTTTTTTCTTTTTTTTTTTTTTTTTTTTTTTTTGAGCTTTTGTTGAAGTTTTAGTAATGGTGTGGGAGGAGAGAATACGAGAGAGAAGCACGAAAACTTATTTGTTCTTTGTTTTTTTTTTTTTTTTTTTTTTTTTTTTTTTTTGAGTTTTTGTTGAAGGTTAGTAATGGTGTGGGAGAAGAGAGAATATGAGAGAGGAGGAAGGAAATATTTTCAATTTTTTTTTCTTCAGTTTTTTTTGGAAGTTTAGCCGTGGAGTCAGAGGAGAGAGAAAATGAGAGGAGAATGTGAGAGAGAGAAAGAGGGAGGACGAATAGGGTAGAGAGAGAAAGAAGAGAGATGAGAGAGAAGTAAAAATTAGTTTTTTTTTTCCAGTATCTTGCCACTTAAGCATATATTCAACTTTTGTTCAAATTTAATGATTTTTTTTATTGGAAAGATCTGTTAAACCTATTCTTGAAAACTCAGGGACTAGATTTAATTGACTGATTTAAAACACGAGGGACTAAACGCACCTAATCTTCAGAACTCCAGGAACAAAAAGGTATTTTTCCCATAATACTAGTATTTAACATTAGGAATTCCCAATATCCAATAGTACGCTGTTTTCTCTTTCAATCACAAACTGCAGCATCCTGAATCCTGATTCAACCAAGAGCGCAAACAATGTTTTCCCCATATTCAAAATAATAATAATAAAAAATAAGAATTATGTTTCCCCAGATAATATGAAAGTGTAGCAAACAACTGCAAATAAAATTATTTTCACAAGAGATGCATAAGATGATTCCACACAGAAAATGATTCATAATCCTACAGATGTGAGGATTATCATAATATATTAATGAGTCTGAGAGGGAACATTTCAAGATGACATATACAAACACGTATTACCTGCTCAAAGTTTTTCTTCTTGCCTAGGTCATACTTCCATTGAACTGCTCTTCTCTTCTCGTGAACCTGAAAATGTAATAGTGAATGAGCACCTTTGATAGTAAAAATGGAAAGACTAGCCTAAATAAGGCATGCAGGTCTCAATAATTAATGACTGAATTAGGATCATGGTTTACTTAAATTTGAGGCTACAATGGTCAAATTGCACATTTGAAAGAATGTTTTAAAAGAATGAGTTTTATCTTATTTGTGAATCGTGACCAATAATCCAGCTATTTGATTTCCACCAAGTAACAGACACCTTGCACTTGTGGGAAAAAACTAACAGATTAATAAATGATAGAGGAACAAGTGGGGTTAAGGTAACAATCACCAACCCGAGCCTGGTGGAAAGAAAATTGATAATCCAATCTGAAGCAGAACAATTAAAGAGATAAAAGAAAAGAGCAAGTGACTACTTCAATTTCATTACCTCAATTGATGTTGTGTTGCTCAACAGGAGAGATGCATGCATAACTACGAAACAAAGAAGACTGAGTGCAAAGGCTAAATTAAGAACTGCATCAAAGTACAGACATAAAAATATTGGAAAATCAAAGGGTTAAGTTCAATTTTTTAGAAATGTAAACTATAAACCAGTTGAGCTTCTTACCAAAAGCTAAAAAAAGGATAACAAGATTGGCAGGAGAACCAGAGTGACTCTTAGCTTCATCAAAAAATTTGATAAAACTAGGCAGCAAAACAAGCGTATCCATTGTTGTCTCCAAGAATGTGTAGAGCTTGGGGGGAAGCAAGGGGCAAGTAGGTTAACAAAGAGATTTCACTCAGCTATACATGCATATATACACATACATACATGTAATTATAATTTTCTATACTTCCTCTTGAAGCCGAGTTTTATATTATAAACATGAAAGAAATATATTTTACTTAACATGATAGGATGAAATGATTTTGAACCTCAGTTATTTTAGACTTCTTGAAAAGTAATCACAAAATGGTAAATGAATTAATTTCACCAACTTGTTTCCTTTAAAGATTATATTGATCTTCTTCAGGCAAGCTTATGAAACAATAAATAACCAAATTAACCATCTCTAAGGAGTTAAATGTGACATCAATATACAATCTATCATACTGCCAAATGCAACTAATCTATATTTTTTGCATGTTCCAACAACACCATGCCCTTATCATACAAGTTCAGTAGAACGTAAGAGAGACCAATAACTCTAATTCCATATTTCCATGGATCTTCCATACTACAGAAAAGAGGAAGAAAAAAGCCGACAACATTTCTCACGAAGATGGGAAACTATCTTGCTAACAGCTAGGAGGTGAATTGGGTTGAGAGTTTACCAAGAAAAGAAGAAAGAATTTGTAGTTGCGTGCTCCAACACAATTCACCACCCAGATACAATGATGATCCATCTTAAGAACACATCTTTGACCTACAGATCATTATAGCATTCAAGTACCTTAGATCATTTCAGAGTACAAGTTGTATAATAACTGAAAAAGTAAATATTAAGCGTAAAGTAGCATCCAGAAATAAATCGAGATTAATAAATAGGACAGAGTAATACAAATCAAACGACTGATCACTCATTAGGTGCAACATAATTCAACCTTGCTGCATGGCTGGGGTGGTGCGATGTGAACAAATAAAGAGATGCAGGGATAGTGTTGAAGTTAAGTAGCTTACAAACAGAGCAATGATGACAACGTGGCGGTTTTCCATTTTGGCATTGACGACAATAGGCTGTAGGTCTTCTCCCGGCACCATCTGAAGAGGAATAAGTGGCATCCCCCGTTGCTCCATGTTCCGGCAATGACGAACTACCAACCTCCATATTGTCTGCTTCATTTGCCAATATCCAATTTGCTGGTACAGAACCAGGATCTTCAAGGAGTACCATAAAGTAGCTCCACGACAAGAGTAAAAGCTGCAAAACAAGATGCAGTCTTCTCACAATTTATCTCAATGTCAAAGTTTCCCAATGTCATCGCTCATTACTTTTCCCCCCATCAGAAGAAGCTAATCGTGCATCTAACTAAAAAAATGTATGATCCCATTTGTAGAGCCGCCTACAGATGTGAAAACAAACTCCAGCATATTGAAAGTGACTCAACATTTTCGCAGACGAAACTAAAACCAAATTACTTGGAACTCTAGAACCGAAAATTTAATCGATGCACAACTAAGTTGAACAAACGTGTACAGTTCAATTACTCCAAATGAAAATGGAAATTCAAGTTCAATAACCCAAAAATTCAAAACGTATAGAATCAGTACCAGAACATGAAACAAAATGATGATGGAGAAGGCGAGGAAGGAGTGGAAGCCGCCCATGAGTAATTTGGGGCCCCAAGTGAGGACTACAACCGCATCGTAGGAAACTGCAACGATGGCGAAAACCAAGAGGATCATGAAGTAGCCAAGGAATTTGAGGCCGGAACAGAGCTTGAAAGGGTTGATAACTTCCATTGTTTGATTGAATTGCCGACCAAGACGAATAATCGGAAGAATTGGAGCAGATCTTCTGCTTCTTGGCGCGAAAAGTCGCTTCCAGATATCGGACGCCAGATTTAACTTCGTCCCTTGATTAGCAATAACGTAGAACTTTCTCTGAAGGAATTAGAGAAGAAATGAAGTTCCGGCGAGATTTGCAGAGTTCCCACCAGCGGGAAGAGATTGAGGCCATCTTTAAGTTTAGCGTGAAGCTGAAGAAGCTGATGAAATTAAATTTCATACCATTTTTTCTTAACCCTAAAATTTGAAAATTCTCTATTACGATAATTTGTTCTTTTAACACTGTTCGTTTGATCTCAAGCAATCCGTACTAATTTGAATTTTGAATTTTGTTTCAAGTTCTCTTTTATTATTATTATTATTTCAAGAATATAATGATTCCAACCTACGGTCTCTAAGAAAATAATTTTGTTTTTCAAGAAAGGTAATTTGGAAATGAGAAATTTTCATCAAAACTTTTTCCAGTTTCTTTTATTTTTTCTTTCCCTTTTCTTTGAAAGATTATGATTCAAACCCACATATCTTTTCATAAGTAAGGGTAAATATATCATTTTAATAAATATTACCAATAACTTCCATTTTTTCTAAAATTTATTTGAAAAATTAAATCAAACATACCCTAATTTTAGGGGCAATTGCATGACTATCAAAAAGATAATAGTGAAATTAGGCGATTACATCCATGGTCTACAAATATGGATTATGTAAGAAATGGTAAAATAATAAGCCCACCCAATTGAAATATCGGACGACCAAAATACTCCCACAGTTGAAATGTGTGATTGCATTTGATTGCCAATGATATCAATTACTATCGGATTGTTGTCTTAACTACCTAATTGCTATTTCATACGGACTGTTATTTGATTATTATCTTATACTGATTGCTAATGATATTGATTTATTAGCTAATTATTGTTTAATCATTATTTGATGATTATTTTGTTATTGCCAATTATATTGATTGTTATCTGATCGTTGTCTGGTTACTATTTCATACTGCTTGTCAATGATACTGATTTATATCTTATTGTTGTTTGATTACTGTCTGATACTGATAGCCAATGATATCAATTATTATTTGATGACAATTACTATTTATTTTCCTTTCATTTGGCTTGGGATGTGATTAAATATATATATATATATATCGTTGGTAGCTTATGATATTGCCTTCTGATTACCTTCTTTTTTTTGTCACACAGTACTGGTATTGCCTTTTGATTGCTTATCGATTGACATCGGATTACCTTATATTTCTTGTCACATGGTTAGTAGTTTTAAATGAGGCATTGAAATGGAAAAGTAAAAAATGCCCTCACTCATTCACTGATTTCCACCTGGAATTTGTTTGCTCTATGATTGCTATTTGATTACCATATGATAATTAGCCAGTGATATTGATTGTCATCTGATATTGATTCTTAATGTTACCGAATACATTTTGATAATGATTGATATCTAATTGTTATTTGATATTGATTTTATCTTATCGCTAATGATACTTGTTATATGATTGTTGTCTAATTGTTATTTGATATTGATAATTATTTGATTATCCATGATATCGATTGCTATATGAGTATTATTTGAATATTATTTTTTTATTATCTAATACTAGTTGCCATTTGTGCCTTTTGCTATATGATTATTGTTTAATTACTTTTTTATGTTGATTCTTAATGATACCGATAGTTATTTGATAACAAGTTTGAACTAACTACTATTTGATATTGATTATTATTTTATTGTTATCTTATATTGATTGCTAATGATATTGATTTTCTATCTGATTGTTGTCTAATTGGTACTTCATATTGATTGTTATCCGACTCTTTGATATTATATGGTTTACTGATATTCGAAAGATAAATATATCATACCACTGACATACTATTCAAAATCCACGACGCAAAATCAACATAAAAAATAGAACAAAATCAATATAAAAAAAAAAAAAAACATATTTGAACTCCAATGTACTCAAAACTTTGCATGAAAAATAAAGATGAGCTATTGGTGATATTTTCTTATTTTTTAAATGAAATAAAAAGAAAAGTGGAGAATCTCACATTGGTTAGTACAACAAGAAGATGACTCCTTATTTACCCCTACCTTTCCTTATGGGTTTGGGCCCCAAAGGATATCCAAGTTCTAGAACGGGTGAGGAGGTAGGCAAATGAGGGTTCTAAAGGAACCTATGAAGGCTTCGCAGGGGATCAGTCCCAATTTTAATTTTTAATCCTGATTTACAAAATAGAAAATTATACATAGATAATAAATTTACAGCATGCTTTAAGAAATAAGGAGTTAGGAAGAAGAGGACTTACCCTTGAAGCCCAATAATTTTTCACATATTCCCATGATCCGGATCACAAACCCTTCATTCTGGATCTCGATCTCCAAAAATACGGCAACCTAAATCAAGACACCACCACTTGAGAACCTTCTGTATTCTCTTTGGATTGAGAATTAGCAAGAGTGTTAGGCTCTATTAGGTTATTTGGGAAGATGGAGGAAATGATCTAAGAAAGGAATGAGAAAACCTTCATTTTCTTCTCTATGCCATTTTGTGAATCCCAGAGCAAATCACTCTGACCATCAGAGAATTGAGGAAGAAGACGACAAAACCAGCATCCATACCAACACCCATCCTCACGTTCTAGTTGAGAGAATTAAAGGTAGAGAGTTGTAACCCTCTCCCTTTGATCAAATTAAAATCAATTTAATTAATAATTATATATATAATAACTAACTAACTTATTATATAAATGTATATATTATATGTTATCAAATATAACACATAAACTGTAGTTTTTATATCGTTATCAAATACAATATGATCTATAGTTTTATTTCTCTCAATTAATTATGAATTTTTTTAATATAAATCATATTTATACTAAATTCAATTATATGAATCTCATCTATATAATTAATATTTGAATCATATTCAAATATTTAATTGCTCTCAAAATAAACTTTATAATGTATCAAATACATTATGTTAATTATATCACATATAATCAATTTAATTAATTCCCTCAATTAGTTTGAACAATTCAAATTAATCCAAAAATATTTCTCAATAAATCCTTGTTGAGCTACAGAGGGGATCTTACGGACTTGTAGATTGAAGCTCCAATGGTACTTGGATAATTAATTAAACTTTTTAACTAAATTTACCCAACATCCATAATTAGTTAAACTCCGGTGGTCATGTCACCAGGTCCGTAATTAAACTACAGAGGGGACCTTATGGACATGTAGACTTACATTTTACCAGGTCATGTCACCACAGATGACATAATTAATTAAACTCTTTAACTAAATTTTCAACCTCAATCTTGTACTTCTTGAACTTTTCAAGAGCTTCAGACTTGTGTTGCATTAGGTATGGATACCCATATCTATAATTATCTATGATAGAGATAAAATATTCATACCTCATCGTGCTCTTACATTCATACCACAAAGGTCTAAATGTATAAGCTCCAAGGTCTCTTTGGCTCTATAACTTTTTTTGGTAAAAGGTCGCTTTGTCATTTTGCCTTCAATGCATGACTCACATACAGGTAAAAAGTTTTCTTCTAAACCATTTAGAAATCCACTTTTCACCAATCTTTCAATCCTATTGAGATTAATGTGACTTAACCTTAGATATCATAGGTGAGCATTTTCTTTAAGATAATTCCTTAGTTTTTTTAGCAGTTGTTGTCATATCGAACATTTAGTATTTATGACGCCTTTTATAACTAACGATCTTAGTACATAAAGTTACTTTCCATTGAACCAAAGCCTAGTTCCATTCCATTCTTAAAAATAAACACTTTATTTTCAAAGAAGGATAGAGAATACTTTTGTTCAATCATACAAGAAACAAAAAATAAGTTCCTCTTGATATGAGGAACTACATATACGTTATCTAATAACATATATCGTTTCTTGTCTAAAAATAACTTAGCTTGCTTATAATAATAGCTAAAATGACCTCACCAGTACCGACTCTTAGAGTCATCTCTCCAGGAATTAAATCCCTGAGTAAGAACATACGTGATTAATAGCTCCTAAATCAACTACTCAGACAGAATCATCATTATCTACTAAGCACGTCTCCAAGACAAAAATTAGATTTATTTTCTTCGAAGTTCTTCCTTTTCTAGAGAGTAGTGGGATCAGCTCCACAACCCATATCATAAACTCCAAGTTTCATCGCAGAGGACAATCCATCGTTGATTAACTTCATAAATTTAGCAACATTTGTTTTCTCTATTTGTCTTTTGACATTCAATATGGACTGGAGTTTATCTAGGGAGCTGATATTACTGATTTCGTTGTCATCAACCTCATTTAGCTTGAATTGTGAGAACTCTTGCTCAAACAATTTTGGCATTTATTGCATGATATGATGTGCAGTGACCATACTCTCAAATATTTTGGCTAAGGCATCAGGTATGCTTGCCAAAATGTAGACTTTGGCCTTATCATTAGCCTTCGTCCACATTTTGTACGTACTACAAACATTTCATGTTGCATCAAGGGTTGGGACTTGAGGACAACAATCCTCAACCAAGATGATATTGAGGTCGTTAACCACGAAATTTTTTTTAATTGAATCTTTCTAAGTCGTATAATTAAAATCGATCAAGGTACTAGAGCAAAATAACGGAAAAATATAGTTTAACATTTTTGCTGAAAAGAAAAAAATTGATCTACATTTGATTTTAACATAACTGTAACGACCCAACCCCCTAGGACTTAAGTTAGACCGTTACTAAATACATGCATGCATGAAACTCAAAACGACACTCGGTTATGGCGAAATAAATGCTAATTAAATAAGGTAAGTTCAAAAGACTTTCATTAAATTCAAATACTAAATCAATAGTAGGGTACTTATAAATCATAAAGGATAATAAATAAATCTGAAAAACGATTCTTAAAAGTAAGTTTTAAACATCAAAACTAAAAATTAAGAGAAACATGAAAAGAACTTTAAATCTCATGAGCGGAAGCGTAAAAACATGTCCCAGTGGCTCGATCACGAATTCCGCTTGTTCATCGTTGATGCATCTCTACCCTTACCTGAAACAACAACATGAGAAAGAATGAGTATAAAATACTCAGTAAGTAACCCCATTACTGGAGTCAGGCTGGGCATCTATGTCCTCTAGATACACACCTCTGGTGAAACATATAAACTGCTCTAGTCCTCATAGGACACATATGCATATGAAACAAGAAGAAGACTGAGTCATATCCTACTGTAGTTAAGTATGCCCATTACCTTTGGTGAATCCCGAAGGAGACACAAACTGGTGAATCCCGAAGGAGACACAAACTGGCGAATCCCGAAGGAGACACAAACTGGCAAATCTTAAAGGAAACACAAACTGGTGAATCCCGAAGGAAACACAAAATCTAATGGGCATCTAACTAATCAGTAAGGATATTTGCATAGTCTCAACATCATAATCATCACTGTACGAATCTATGACATACATATAAACCTCAACATCATGGCTCTACAACATACACATATACCTCAACATCATGGTTCTACAACATACATGTATACCTCAACATCATCAGATCAAATACAACCATATGGAAGCACATATCATCTCATACTAGCATTCAAGTGTCTATGTGCATAAATAAATAATTCAGATCTCGTACCAGAACATACTTCGATCATATTATATTATCAGT
Organism: Benincasa hispida; assembly: GCF_009727055.1. Taxonomy (NCBI): domain Eukaryota; kingdom Viridiplantae; phylum Streptophyta; class Magnoliopsida; order Cucurbitales; family Cucurbitaceae; genus Benincasa; species Benincasa hispida. The sequence continues at coordinate 9,765,921 of NC_052349.1, read as the reverse complement.
CTATCATGCTAACATTCTGCCATATCGTACATTTATCATGCTAGAATACATCTAATGCCTGGCCCGTGGGCAGTTCCAGTAGTAAGATTACTTACCTTGATATTAGGTCGAACCAAAAAGCAATTGAATTTTTGTGAAATTCTTGAATCCTTAATCAAGCCTAAGCATAAACCAAGCTTTAAAATTAATAGTTAAGGCCAAATCCCAAACACCCAAATATTACAAAATATTTCCAAATAACCTTACCTAAGGTGTGGTCCAATTCGAATTCTCCTTCCAAACCTCCAATTTTAAGCCTAAATAATTAGCAAACTAAACTCTTCTTCATCTTGAATGAAATTCTTGATTAAACCCCCTAATCATAATATGAAATTAGGCTTACATGATTAAAGCTTGAATCAAATACATACTTCACTACCAATGTCTCAAATAAATTATCCATATGTAGCTTCGTAAAAAAAAATCATTTCCAAATGACTTTACCAAAATTTCTCAACAACCAAAATTAATCCACAAGAGGGTAATCAAAGCATAAAACTTACCAAAACTCGCTAAAACAAACTCCAACTTAACTGAACAATACCTCAATACCTTCACAAACTTGAATCCAAAGTTGAAACACAATGGGTATCAACCAATTGATGCCAAAAGTAAATGAGTATTCAAGAATCAACCGAAAACAAACCCAAACGGCAGAAATCTTACCCAAATCGATAGATCCAATAATTAATCAAACACAATATAATCTATAGTTTTATTTCTCTCAATTAATTTTGAATTTTTTAATATATGATATGAATCTCATCCATATAATTAATATTTGAATCATATTCAAATATTTAATTCCTCTCAAAATAAACTTTATGATGTATCAAATACATTATGTTAATTATATCACATATAATTAATTCTCTCAATTAATTTGAACAATTTAAATTAATCCAAAAATAATTCTCAATAAATCCCTATTGAGCTACAGATAGGACCTTATGGACTGTAGATTGATGCTCCAATGACACTTGGATAATTAATTAAACTCCTTAATTAAATTTACCCAACATCCATTAACTGTCAGTCACTCCACTAAAGGTCGACAACTGCACTTTTTGCACTATATGTTGGGGATGATGCCCTAAACTCTCGTTGGGTCCTGTAGTTTGTAAACACCGTTTTGAACAAACGCTTGTAATGTAATAATATATGATATTTTCTTCACTTTTGTCTATGGAACATTGGATGTCTTAATTGCTTTACCACAAATCAATAAACTAAGATCCCTGGTTGTCGTATATATGAGATATATTAATTGGAGGAAAATGATATAAATATGATTTATATCTAGTGGAGGAGAAAATGACTATGGTCAATGTATTGCATATGATCTGATATTAAACCATAGGTTATAAATATAATAAGATTATATTTATTTTTTAATTTAACAATTATGGGATAATTGTGCCAGTTTTTTCTCCGTAATTGAATGAGATAATAGGAGGTTGCATTCAGTTTTCATAACTGAAGGATAAAATGAAAATTGTTTTCATTTTGCAAAGGATCAGACATTCGCTCACCGTTAGTGTATACTGCCTATCGCATAGCAAACCGAGAGCCTACACGATAGCTTAAAGTTTCTAAATAATCATATACACGTGCACGGTTTACTAAACGATCGTATATAATTTACTAAATGATTGTCTAGCTTTTTCCTACACGATCGTGCACCCGAGCGTTTACTAACGATCGTCTATATGATCACACCCCTTTTACTACACGATCGTGTACTCTACCTAAACGACCAAGCATCGTCTATACGATAGACACACGATATCTCTCACTTGCTTAGTCGTGGTAAACAATTGTCTCTTCCTCATTCCCTCTACCAAATCCAACAGAGCCCACACCTCCTGGATTTTCACCCCGAGAATACCGAGGGTTCCAAGTGGTGGTGAATTCCCTGCTGCCGTGTTTGTGAAGATGTCGTACGTGGGTAGACGATTTGGTGGACAATTGCTTGGACGATCTCTGTGAGAGCGAGAGGAGCAGTTAGTTGAAAGATATATTTCTATGTCCATTGGATATAACCAATCCACAGTGAGATGACCTTTCATAAATTGCTCATAAGTACCGTTGATCCCTCTTATAAAAAATAAGTCATAGTCTAACTATGACCAAATCCCTCTCAGGCCAAGAGAGGGTATGTTCACATTGTTCAAACCCTAGAATCTGAAGGAACTTTAAAACTAGAGGACCTTTGAGTGGAAGCGGATCGTTTCAAACTCCATTGTGAAAGAACATAAACATTTACAATCATACAAAGATGATTATGCATTAAAGATAAATTACAATATGCTTTTTATCAAAAAAAAAAAAAAAAAGGATAGAGTGACAATAATTTTGAAGAACTCTTTCTTCACTTATTTCCCTCAATCAGTTACCAAGGTGTCAGACAGCATGAACGCTACGAGCAATTGGAACTTCCTCGATCTCCATCGAGTAAAACTCGATCCTCGAACAGAACTAGATACCACCACAAGATTACCTTGGTATTCTCGGTGTGAGAATCCATGAGTTGTGGGCTCTATATGATTTTGGATAGAGGGGAAGAGGAATGGAAGAGGAGTAGACGATCGAGTATGCGATCACACAATCGTGTAGTAGATGAAGTCTATTGTTTAGACTCGACGCTCGATCGTGTAGTAAAAAGCACTATCGTATAGTGAACTCGATGCTCTATCGCTTAGTCTTTCGATTAGTAATCTGACAGTGCGTTTCATTGTCTTGAGAATTTTGAAATCATATTTCTTTTTATCTCACAGTTAACCATAAAACCGTCTAAAATCATTCACTAAGGTAGTTATTGGAGAAAAAGAAAATTAATTATCTCATAATTAATAAATTATAAAAAAATACAATAACTAACTTATCATATTATATTTATAACCTATAGTTTTAATATTGCATCATATACAACATATAAACCATAGTTCTTTTTCTCTTTTTATGGCATTTAATATAAATCATATTTATATTAATTCCTCAAATCAAATAATAATGTATCAAATACATCATATCCATTATATCATATATAATTTAATTAATTTAATTATATCATATATAATCAAATTCCCTTTTATTAATTTAAACACTTCAAATTAACCCAAAAACTGATTCTCAACTTGAATCCATTGAGCTACCAGGGGGATTTTATGGACCTATAGCTTGAAGCTCCAACGGTATGTGAGTAACTGACTAAACTCTTTAATCACGATATCCACAATCCGTTAACTGTCAGGCAGTCCACTAAAGACCAACAGCTGAACTCTTCGCACTACGGATATATTTCTGTGTCCATTAGATATAACCAATCAATAGTATGATGACCCTTCACAAATCACTCGTAAGTACAACTGGGCCAAGAGAAGGTGTGGCGCCACATTGTTCAAGCCTCGGAATCAGCCCGTAAGGGAGCAATTTATCTACTTACCCCTACTTCGGGGAAGGAGTGAATTCCATCTTGTGTAGCTGAGTTCCTAGCTCCCTAATCAGACGAATCCCTAAAATGGCAGGCTTGTTGAATTGTCGATCTCGCCGCTCTCACCCATGCAAATAAAAGGACAGCCTTCATAGGCAGGAGTTTACAACTCAATTAGGATTAAGATCATGTTACTTATGGTTATCCTAGTGAAATGAAAGTCTCAATTATGAATGGCGTTATATAACGAGACTAAACATTTTATGGTCTGGTCTTATACAAACTCCTTTTTATAGAATATCCCCGCTCGCATGTCTAATACATGAATGATCAAGATCAGATCATTTGTAGCACTTTACAACATTTGTAACACCTACAAAGCGGGCCATACTTGTAGTGTCACGAGGATAAAGTATCCCTCCTTTATCCATATACTACAAACCATTTAGGTTATCACTTAAAGCACGATCCACTTGTATGTCTCCACATGAAACACGAGATATACATAGTGGAATTAGGATCTAATTAAACTCTAATTGCTCTTAAATTAAAGGAAATAAGCATGCATCATGAAGGAAAAAACAGTGAATTAAAAGTGTAGGATACTACCTTTGAAGCTCCCGAAAATCGCTTTTCCTCGTTGAATCTCAACCCGAACTCTTTCGAACCACCATTAGAGTTGACCTACTATCCTCTAGACTCAGAACCGAGTTGTGGGACCCGATGGATGAAGAAAATCGAGAGAGAGAAAAGAGATGGAATTTGGGTAGGTTTGGGTTTTTTTCTTTTTTTCAAAGTTGTGATTTTTCCAGTCCAAATATGAAAACCAATTTCCAAAATTGCAAAAACTCTTTTCATTCAAAATGAAAGCCCAATTTATAGAAAAATCCATGCAACAATTGCATGAACTAAATGCATAAAAAACCCAACACCTATATTCCACTTATCTTAGTGGGCTTAATGTCTCCACTTATAGCCACATCACCTAGCCCACTATTTTGTTAGTGGAATTATCCAACAAAAGTTTGGATTTTCCCACTAACTATAGTCAAAGGGCAAAATAGTCATTTGGTTAAAGTCAAAACTTTGACCAAAAAATCAAACATTTGATTTTTATGATTTTTTCCCGTGTTGACTAATTTTGGCCTCCCGAGCATGAATCCGCATTCATTTTCTCAAAATTCAAATCAAATTTGAAATATAAGGTCGGTCAAAGTTTGATTTTTCAAAGTCAAAAGTCAACTCTTTGACTTTTTACATCTTGACCATTTCCATTATTTTCGAGCTTCCGAATATGAACATATTCATATCTTGATATTTAAATCACATTTAAATATTAAAGCTATATTCTAAGCTGAAAAAACCCAACTATATCATATATACTTGTCCGTTTCTCTCTCTCTACCTAATTCGAACAATTCAAATTATTCTATCATACTGTTCTAAGTTTATTTTATATGACTAGTAGGGGAACCTAATGGACCTATAGATCATGGGCTCCAACGATCCGAGATTAAACTAGCTAAACTCTTTAGACGGAGCTAATCAATATTCGTTAACTAAGGGGTCATTCCACTAAAGTCCGTTGTAGTTGCGCTCCCTCACTATAGATATATTTGTGTCCATTTGATATAAACATGATTAGTAAGTTAATCCTTCACAGGTTGTTCGTAATCTCGGTTGGGTCATAAAAACCGTTTTACCCCCAGACTACATCTTGTTCCTTAAGTTCCACTGATCCTCTATTGAACAATTGGTTTAAGGTCCAACCTATAAAACAGAATCCCTCTCGGGCCAAGGAGAGGTGGGGCCCTTTGTTCAAGACCTGGATTCTGTACTAAAGGGAACAACCTATCTATTGTCCCTATAACGAGTAGGAGTGAATTCCATCTTGCACCCTATGTTCCCAGCTATCCACCCCGATCTTACCCCTGAAATGGGAGGCTTATTGAGCCAGCGTATTGAGCTGCCCTCACCTATGCATATCTAAGGATAATTTTTGAGTGACGAGAGAGTTCATAGTTAGCTCAGGATTAAGATTAAGTTACCTAGGTTGTCATCAATTAATGAAATAGTCAGTTTTATACATAAAACGGTATTTAGAACATAAAAAATGACTATTTCATGGTTCAATCTTATGTAAACTCTTTACATTTATTAGGCCCCCACTCACACTATCTTCTATATGACACGATTTCAGGATCACATCATTTGTACTAGCTACAAAGTGGGCCGCATCCATAGTGTCGCCCAAAATAAAGGCGCCCCACCTTATTCATATACTATAGACCCATTTTGGCTATTGATATTTGAACTTGATCCACCTTTATGTCACTACATAAAGTTCAAACTACATTAAATAGCCTCAGGACCTTAGTTTATTGGATTCAAGATTACAATTTCAATAACAAATTTATCGAAAAACAAAACAGAATATATTTATTAATTTACAAACTACGAGTTTTAGGACATAAAATCCAACAGAATAAAGCTCAATCTTGTGCTTATATGTTGTGTTCTTTTAATGTTTGACATGTTAGGCTTTTTCATGTTAATAAGTGAATAATTAGTAATATAGTGGGTTGGAAATGATTCCTAAATTATCGATGAATGACTTTGATAAATGTAAATATTGTAGTCAGTCTAAAATAACTAAGAGTTCACATAAATCTGTACTTTGGGAATTTGAACCTCTAGATTTCATTCATTTAGACTTATGTGAATTTGATGGTGTCTTGACTAGGAATAGAAAAAGATATTTTATCACTTTTATTGATGATTGCTCTAACTTCACATTCATACATCTGTTGAAAAATAAAAATGATGCTTTTGACATGTTGAAATTGTTTGTGACTGAAATAGAAAACCAATTTAACAGAAAAGTTAAAAGACTTTTGTAGTGTAGAGGAATTGAATATGAATTAGATGAATTTAATAAATTCTATATCTCACATGGAATATTTCATGAAAAGGTTGCACCTTATTCTCTTGAAATGAATGGAAAAGCTGGAAGGAAAAATATAACTCTATATGAACTAGTAGTTGCTATTTTACTTAATTCGGGAACTGCATTTTATTGGTAGGGTGAAATTATCCTAACTGTGTGTTATGTACTTAACAAAATACCAAATTCTAAAAACACAACTTCACCCTATGAAGTCCTTAAGAATAAGAAATTGAACATCATATTTCAGAACTTATAGGTATCTAGCCTATGTAAGAACACCAGATCTTAAAAGAAGGAAGCTTGTTAGTAGAGCCTATGAATGTGTCTTTATAGGATATGTAGTAAATAGTAAAGCTTATAGATTCTATGTCTTAATAAATCAAGTGATTGTAGAATCAAATAATGCTGATTTCTTTGAGGATAGATTTCCCTTTAAATCAAGGAATAATTAGGGCTCGATATCTAGTAATCTACCATTAATTAGAAATCAAACTTCAAATGAGGAAGTAGACCCAAAGCCCAGAAAAAGAAAAAAAAACTCATACTATCAAGGACTTTAGGGATGACTTCCAAACCTTCAATGTAGAAGAGATCCTAAGAACCTAAAAGATGCCCTATCCTCAGTAGATGCCAATTTATGGCAAGAAGCAATAAATGATGAAATGGACTCACTTGAGTCAAATAGAACTTGACACTTGGTAGACCTACCCCTTGGTTGCAAGGCTGGCAAATGAATCCTAAGGAAGAAACTCAAACCTGATTAAACAATTGTCAAGTACAAAGCCAGACTTGTAGCTAAGAGTTTCAAACAAAGAAAAAACATATACTTCTTTGATACATTCTCCCATGTGACTAGAATCACCTTAATCTGTGTGTTGTTTTCACTCGCTGCCTTAAACAACCTTGCAGTACATCAGATGGACGTAAAGACTGTATTCATGAATAGTGAACTTGAAGAAGAGATTTACATGAAACAACCTGAAGGCTTCATAGTCCATGGTCAAGAAAACAAGGTATGCAAGTTAGATAAATCTCTTTATGGCTTGAAAGAAGCTCCTAAGCAATAACATGAAAATTTTGATAATCTAATCACATCTAAAGGATTCAAAGTTAATGAAAGTGACAAATGCATCTACTTTAAGTTTGAAAACAATCTATGCACTATCATATGTTTCTATGTAGTGATTTATTAATTTTTAGATCAACTTGCACGTTATAAATGATGTGAAATCCACGTTGAGTGCAAAATTTGAAAAGAAAAAGTAATCTTAGGCATAAAAATGACTAGGTTTGAAAAGAGAATTTCTTTGGATCAATCTCATTATATAGAAAAGATTAAAAAGAAATACAATTACTTTAAATGTAAACCAGCATGTACTCCTTATGATCATAGTGTTAAGTTGTTCAACAACACCAGTGACAATGTCAATCAATCTGAGTATGCAAGCATCATAGGTAGTCTCAGATATGTTGCTAACTGCACTAGGCCTGATATAGGCTTTAAGCAGCTCTCCTTCGGGATAAAGAAACATATAACAGCCATAGTGCATTGCCTGGGGACATGGAGGCACTACTTGCTAAGAGTCTTTTTTAGGATTACTATGTAGGTTTACAAGCAGACCCAGTAAAAAGAATTGGAAGGTTGTAGAAAGGGTTATGAGGTAATTGAAGAAAACCCAGAACCTAGGATTCCATTATCAAAAGTTTCTCGCTATCTTGGAAGGGTATAGCGTTGCAGATTGGAACTCCCTCTTAGATGACTCGAGGCTACCTGTGGCTATATTTTTAATATAGCAGATGTAACTGTCTCTTGGAAGTCTAAGAAATAGACTATTTTAGCCTAGTCAACGATGGAGTCAGAAATGATAGCACTAACAACAACTAGTGAAGAAGTTAGTTGGCTTAGAAGTCTGGTACCAGAGATTCCCTTATGGAAAAAACTGGTACAAACTATATTGATCCATTGCAATAGTGTTGTAGTAATCACAAGCATATTGTAATTACTACAGAAAGGATGACAAATACGTCGTAAACACAGTACCATTAGAGAGTTCTGTTAGGGGTTAATATCTAAATCCCGTGGTCTTGTAGTTTATAATTGTATTGTACAAATTTTTTATTTATCTAATAAAATTAATAGTATTTTATTTGACATTTAGTTACATTAATCCACAAAACTAATAAATTAATATCCAAGGTTATCTTCTATAACTTAAACATGTATGTGGAGACATATAAATGGATCATGTTTAAGTGGTGACCTAAATGGTTTGTAGAAGATGGATAAGGTTGGGTACCTTATTCTAGTGACTCTACATATACGACCCGCTTCGTAGTTGTTAAAATTATTGTAAAGTGCTACAAATGATCTGATCCTGGTCATTAATGTAGAGACATGTGAGTGAGGTATTCTATACAAAGATTTTTCTAAGACCGGACCACAAAATGAATAGTCTCTCTATATAACATCATTGCTAGAAGAGATTGACATTTCACTAAGATGACCATAGGTGACTTGACCTAAATTCTGAGTGAGTTATGAATTCTAGCCTATGAAGGCAGTCCTTTGATCTGCATGGGTAAGAGTGACAATTTTCGCCGACTCAATATGCGTACCATTTTGGGGATTTGTCTGATATTGGGGAGTGGGAATGCAGCTACAAAAGAAGAAATTCGCTCCTTCTCATAGTTAGAGTAAGTAGAGAAATTTCTCCCTTAAGGGCTGATTCTGTGGCTTAAACAATGTGTCACCACACCATCTTCTGGCTCGAGATGGGTTTGGTTATAGTTGGACTATAACTTATTATTCATTAAAGGTGAAAGGGGGGACGGTCGAATCCAGTAGCGAAATCGTTTTGTTAGAACGTCTTGCATCCCGCAAATCGATTTTACATTAAACAAAATCATTATACAAAACATAATATAAACATGTAAATTAGAATGCATTAAGGAAAATTATGGAACGATTCTTACCTTTGTAGATTCCCAAGTGCCACGAACAATCCTCTCCTAGTTCCAATGAACAGATCTCCAACGATTTTGATCACGTTCAATTTCTTGAACAATCTCGAACACTACCACGAGAGTAACCTTGTTATTTTCTGGGATTTTAATAGAGGGATAGGTGGTATCCAACTATTGGGAGAGAGATGAGAAAAGGATTTTGGAGAATATAGAGGATTTTCTTTATGGCTTAGGGAAAAAATTCTGCACAATAACACTAAGGTATTGTGTTGTGAAGGATCTCATAACGCAGAGTTCCATGAGGGGGTTCGGATTGCTCCGATCTCATAGTGACCAAAATATAACATTATACATTCAACACATACAGTTATACAAATAAACTATAATTAACGGCATGCTATGAACAACAAAATCATAAAGGGACAGAGTTTCATACCAGTTGAAGACAATCTTCAATCTTCAAAACTCTAACGCAGCGGAACCCTCCAAGTGTTCTACCAACGCCCGGTGGAAAACGTCGACTGCAACAGCACGATCAACGCGAACTCATGACTGCAACAGGGATGACACCACCACTAATTTGGTAGTGTACAGAGGAAATACGAATCGTGTAGGCGATAAGCAAGTGGGAGAGAAAACAATGCTATCGCATAGCAGAAGTGCTTATCGCATAGAAGGAGCTACACGATCATGTAGGATTTACTGAACGATCGTTTAGTTAAATCGACACGCTATACAATCATTTAGAGAAGCTATCCAATCGTGTAAGCGAGAGTGTGCGATCGTTTAGCGCCAGATGGACGATCGTTTAGGCAGAGAAGCGACTATTGTATAGGCTCGAGTGATCGTTTTCTTTCACCAACGCGTGCTTCACAAAAACTTTTGGATGAATGACGGATTATGGATTGCACGAATGTAAACTATTTTCATTTTAACTCATTGGTTACAATAACCAACGTTGCCCACTAACCCACGTCTGAACGTGAAATTTGGCATAATTATCTTATAATTAACCAACTAATTAATTAATAAATATAATTATACTATATTAATATCCTATAGTTTGATATCACATATCTACTATAGTATTTTCTTCTCTTCTTGATATAAATCATATTCATATCTAATTTTCTCCAAAATAATGTATCTCATATATTTAGCCAATTATATCATATATAATTAATCAGTCCAATTATATCATATATAATCAAACTTCCTCTTGTCAATTTGAACATTTTAACAGTACGTGAATAGCTGACTAAACTCTTTATCCATGAGATCCACCATCCGTTAACTGTTAGGCATTCCACTAAAGACCAACAGCTGAACTCTTCTTACCACAGATATATTTCTGTGTCAATCGGATATAACCAATCATGAGTATGATGACCCTTCACAGATGCTCGTAAGTACAGCTGGGCCAAATTATCGTTATACCCCTGTAGTTACATCTCACTCCTTAAGTACCACTGATTCCTCTATTGATCAATACAACATAGTCCTACTGTGTGTGAACACCTCTCGGGCCAAGAGAAGGTGTGTGGCGTCATATCGTTCAAGCCCCAGAATCAACCCTTGAAGGAGCTATCTATCTACTTACCCCTGCCTCGGGGAACAAATGAATTCCATCTTGTGTATCTGAGTTTCCAGCTCCCAAATCAAACGAATCCCCAAAATGGTAGGTTTGAATCGGCGACCTAGAAACTCTCACCCATATAAATCAAAGCACCGCCCTCAATGGCAGGAGTTCCCAACTCACTCAAGATTGAGTTCATGTTACCAATGGTCATCCTAATGAAGTGAAGTCTCTGTTATGAACAGTGTTATATAACCAGATGTTAACACTTCGTGGTCAGGTCTTATACAAACTTTTTGTATAGGATGCCCCCGCTCGCATGTCCCCAACATGAATGATCAGGATCAGACCATTTGTGACAAGTCACAATACTTGTGACCATTCCACAAAGCGGGCCGCATCTGCAGCATTACCAAGATAAGGTTTCCCTCCTATATCCATATACTACAGACCATTTTGATTATCACTCAAGACATGATACACTTTTATGTCACCACATACGTGCTTGAGTCACATACAGATAACCAGGGATTTTATGTTTATTGGTTTGTGGTAAAACACAATAAACAAAATAACTAAGCAAAAAAAAAAAAAAAAAACAAGATGTGAACTAAATATCATATAAACAACACAAGCGTTCGTATATACTGTTTACAAATTACAGGACATGAGACTTTAGGGCATCAACCCCAACAATCTCCCACTTATCTTTAAAGCAAAGTGGGGTGTACAATAAACCAGTACAAAACAATAAACTAGGGCATAAAAGCCCAGTAACGAAAAACCTCCCACTTGCCCTAGTTCACCCGCGGGCAATCCTATAGACCCATGCTCCGTAGGTGACCCTCAAACACTATAGCCATGAGAGCCTTCGTAAATGGGTCAGCAACATTGTACTCCGAGGCGATCTGTGTGAGGATCACGTCTCCTTGATGCACTATCCTGTGGATCAGATGATACTTCCCCTCTATGTGTTTGCCACGTCTGTGACTCCTTGGCTTCTTGGAGTTCACCACTGCCCCACTATTATCAAAATAGATGGTAATGGGCCTAGACATATCTAGAACAACTTCCTGGTCTTCAAGAACTTCTTGAGCCAAATTGGCCTCCCTTAACAACTTCACAAGCCGCTACGTACTCCGCCTCCATAGTGGAGTCGGCGATGCACCCTTCTTAGTGCTTCGCCATACTACAACTCCTCCATTAAGAGTAAAGACTGACCCTGATGTGGACTTGCGAGAGTCCTTATCAGTCTGAAAGTCAGAATCCGTATATCCTGTAAGGATCAAATCCATCGAACCATACACAAGCATGTAGTCCCTCATTCTCTGAAGATACTTGAGGATGTTCTTCACTGCGGTCTAGTGACCCTGGTCGTGGTTAGACTGATACCTACTGACTATGCTCACAGTGTAGCTGATGTCTGGACGAGTACAAAGCATCGCATACATCAAACTGCCAACGACAGATGCATATGGGACCCGTCTCATCTCCTCAACCTCTTGATGCGTCTTAGAACACATGTCCTTAGACAAAGTGACTCCATGCCTGAACAGCAATAGGCCCCTCTTGGAGTCCTGCATTGAGTATTTAAGCAACATCTTATCAATATACGATGCCTGAGACAGTGCTAGCACTTTGTTCTTACGATCCCAAAAGATTTGTATACCTAGAACAAACTGAGCCTCTCCCAAATCTTTCATTTGGAATTGGGTCGCTAGCCAGTTCTAAACTGCAGTCAGTAGACCTACATCATTCTCAATGAGTAGGATATCGTCTACATACAACACTAAGAAGGCTACTGAAGCATTGATGATCTACTTGTAGACACAAGGTTTATCAATGTTTTGGTCAAAGCCATATAACTTGATCGCAGTATCAAACCGTATGTTCCAAGATCGAGACACCTGTTTCAGTCCATAAATAGACCGATTCAGTTTTCAAACCTTTTGCTCTTGACCTTAGGTTATGAATCCCTCGGGCTGCACCATATAAATGGTCTCCTCAAGATTGCTATTCAGAAAGGCCGTTTTATTTGGATAACTCCCTACCCTTTTGTTCTCTCATTAAATGTGGATGTGGGGTAGTTATTTAAGGAATATGATTCATCTTCTTCATCAGTTTTCACGTTACATAGTAGAATCTTCTATGTGCATTCTCTGCAGAATTTTTCTCCAAGAGAAAAAAAAAACTCTTCTTCCCTCTGCCAAAATTTAAATTGAAGCCCACAACTCTCAACAGTTCTTATCCTTCAAGAATATTAAGGTAATTTGGTGGTGGTGTCCAAGTCCAAAAGTTTGCTTGCTGTAATTTTGGGTGTTGGTGTGTTCATGATCGAAGAGTTCATTGAGTTCGTGCTAGAAAGGAAACGTTTAGATATTATGGTCTTCAAGGGCGATCTTCAGATCTCTTCTTCCTATTTTTTTCTGTAAAAAGCATGCCTAATTAGAATGCATGTTCTATTTTCATCCTCCGTGTTTTTTTAATTTCTATAAAACTAAAATTGGGCTACAATCCGCTTTCATTGGGTGTTCATATATCATTCAATTGATATCAGATCACACAGTTTTTTAAGTCCCAATTTTAATTTTCGAAATTTATTCAGAGCAATGGTGGGTGGATAGATCTCCATTATGAATGTCTGTTCTGTAGTTTGCATGTTTTAAATGTTTTCTGAATTAGCTTATAGAATTTTCGCTGCTTATTTATGATTTGGTATGTAAAGGGCCCGTTGTTTAAAATATATTAATTTTCTATTGAGTTTTTAATTCAAAGTTCGTGTCGCTCATGATTGTTTATGGCTTCAATTTTGTGAAATTTAGAGCCAAAACGGAGGAATTTGGATCAATCGTCACCGTACAGAAGTTGTATGTACAGAAGCGCCGCGACACTATACCCTAGCGCCACGGTGCTCTGACGCGAGGTGGATGGAAGATTTTTTCATAGCACCACGACACTAGGGTACAGTGCCACGGCGATTCGAGATAAGTGATGCACGCGGAGAAGAGGTCCAGGCTGGCAGTTCCAGTCCTCCTGGCGGTCCAGCGGCGATTTTTTCCTCTGTTTTTTCAATTATTATTTGTAATAATTGTATATTTATTGTTTTTGATTGATTAAATTAACATAATTGTTATATTAATTTGATTAATGGTTTAGGAAGCCAATCCTGGTCCAAAATTGATGCTTTGAATTATGCATTGATGTATGATTAATTTTATTATTTATTATATGTCATGATGTATGTCATATAGAAAAATCCCAATAAAGGATATGCTTTTATTCATGCATCATTTTTAATATAAATGTTATATTACACTACTACAAAATCTATATTACTTGACATTTATAGTTTTTAATTACTTGACGTTTCTGTGCAAAAAAATGTCAAATAATATGATTTTGGATAAAAAAGTCAAGTAAAAGGGTTAAAAAAGTGGAGATTGATGGAATATTTTGGATATTTTCACGCGAACCTTTACTTGACACGATTTTCGTGTCAAGTATAAGAAGCTCTTACTTGACATTTTTTTGTATCAAGTAAAAGGGTTAAAAAAGCGGAGATTGACGGAATATTTCAGATATTTGATAGGCCTTCAATTATGTGCCACTCATCGTCTACTTCTACTAAGCGATCGTGTAGCAGAGCTAAGCAATCATGTAGCAAAGCTCAGTGATCATGTAGCATTTGGTAGGCGATCATATAGAAACTAGTAAGTGATCATGTAATGTTTTGTAAGTGATCGTGTAGTTCTGGGTAAGCGATCGTAGGGTGTTTCTGGGCGATCGTCTAGTATTACTCAGCGATCGTGTAGTAGAGTTTAGCGATCGTGTAGCATTTGGTAGGCGATCATATAAAAATTGGTAAGCGATCGTGTAATGTTTTGTAAGCAATCGTATAGTTTCGGGTAAGCGATCGTAGGGTGTTTGTGGGCGATCGTCTAGTGTTATTCAGCGATCATGTAGTAGAGCTCAGCGATCGTTTAGCATTTGGTAGGCGATCGTATAGCATTTGGTAGGCGATCGTATAGAAACTGGTAAGCGATCATGTAATTTTTTGTAAGCGATCGTGTAGTTCCGAGTAAGCGACACGGGGTGTTTGTGGGCGATCATCTAGTGTTATTCAGCGATCGTGTAGCATTTGGTAGGCGATCATATAGCATTTGGTAGGCAATCATATAGAAATTGGTAAGCGATCATGTAATGTTTTGTAAGTGATCGTGTAGTTCCGGGTAAGTGATCGCGAGGTGTTTGTGGGCGATCTTCTAGTGTTACTCAGCGATCATGTAGCATTTGGTAAGCAATCGTATAGAAATTGGTAAGCGATGTGTAATATGTTTTGTAAGTGATCGTGTAGTTCTGGGTAAGCGATCACGGGGTGTTTATGAGCGATCGTCTGGTGTTACTCAGCGATCGTGTAGAGACTTTACTATTTTCATTTCCCTCTCAAATTAAAAACTCTTTCTCTCCTCCTTTACTTTACTCAGCGATTGTGTAGAAACTTTATTTTTTGTTTCCTTCCCTCTCCTATTTTCATTTCCCTCTCAAATTAAAAACTCTCTCTCCTCATTTACTTTACTTAACGATCGTGTAGAAACTTTATTTTTTGTTTCCCTCCCTCTCCTATTTTCATTTCCCTCTCAAATTTGGTTTCCCTCCTACCAAAATTATCAAATAAAATAATATTTCCCTCTCTCATTTTCATTTCCCTCTCAAATTAAAAACCCTTTCTCTCCTCCTTCACCATCTCACTCATGAACTTCCCCTTCCCCCCAATTTTTTTTATTCTTTCGTGCGCTCGAGAGCCCTAGCCGTCGTCAGCCTTCATTCTCCCCCCGCCTCCGTTCATGCCGCTGTTATTGAGTTTTTCATTCCGTCATCTGCTCAGCCACGCCAGCCCTCTCTCTCGCCGTCTGCTAACTCCCTCACCGTTTGCTCAGCCACACCAACTGGCCAGCTGTGCACATCGTTTGCGAGTCTTCAGCCTCGCCCAAATTTGTAGCTAAATGACCCCAACAGCTTCTGTCGCTTCCATCACTTCAGCCCCACCAAGATCTGTAGCCGAACGCCCCCAGCCCCGCCCATATCTATAGCCGAATGCCTCCAATCCTTGTTTTGTGTAAGGTTATTAATTTTGTGGGTTTATATGTATAATCTTGATTATTGTTTGATTTTGGGTTAGTTCTGATAAAAGTCCATTATGTTTGGGTTATAGATTCAGGTTGTAGCAGAGTTGAATATTGGAAGCATGTTGTGCGGGGTTGCAAGATTTTGACTTTGGCTAATTTTTGTAACTTTTAGTAACTTGTTATTAAACTTTGGTTTGATGTATATTCAGATAGGACAAATAAATCAGTGTATGAGTGTTCTTGTTCCTCTTTTGTTTTCTTTTTTGGAAAGTTAGTCAAGGCTCGAGTGAAGCATCGACTTGAACAAACACTTCGAGTAAGCGTTTACGATGTATTTGAATGAATTTGTGATTTGGTTTTTAATGTAGCATCTTCTATAATGATTTGCTTGTTTGAATGTTTGATGATGAGATTGATTTTGAAGTGTTGGAAGGATTTGAGTTGCTGTCAGGTTTGAGACTAATCTTGGCAAGGTTTTGGTAAGTTTGGAGGTTAGTATTAATAATTCTTTGTTACCCATTGAAGTATTGGTCTAATGATTGAGTTATTTCCAATTTTTTATGTTCAATTCAAAGATTTCAAGGGATTGGAGCCATTGTCCAACAAAGTTAACGATGTTTGGACGTTTTGATAGGTAGTAAGGCTTTGAAACTCTCCTGGAATTGTTACATAGTTGCTGGAATTTGCATTTTGTAACCATTATTATTGAACTTTTTGTAGGTTGGATTACGTTGTTGTATTTTAACACTTATTTATATATTTTGAAATTTGATGTTATTGCTCTTTATTCTATTTTGTAGGTTGACTTGCTTAAACATGGCTTGCCTTACCCTTAGTTCTCGATCTTTAAACTTCAAAGTTCAATGTATAGATTAAATAATGTACTTTGTTGAGAGGTTATTTATTAAAAAATTTGTCACTTTTGTGTTTGTTGAAAGTTGAGTTTTGTATACAAAAGCAATAGTTGAGATTTTATTTTATGCATGTACATGTGAAAGAGAAATATTGTTGTAATTTGTGAGGAGTGCTCATAGTTGAACATATGGATTTTTAGTGGATATATTGAGTTGATAGATCTTAAATGTATAATGTTTATTTATTTGATGTAATCGTATTTTTGGAATACAAGGCAGAAAATAAGAATATCGATTGGGGCATTTAATTTGAAAACAAAAAGACATATACTTGACACATAAAAAACGTCAAAGAGTATCACACTATACTTGACACTTGAATAAACTTGACATACCACCAATGTTAAGTGTATTATCTTTCTTGACACGAAAATTGTATCAAGAAACATATTACTTTACGTTTTTTCGGAGTCAAGTTATCACACTATACTTGACACTCGAATAGTTGACGCTTTTATAAGTGTCAAGTATACCCTTTACTTGACATTGAAAAATCGTCAAGTAATCTAATTTCTGTAGTAGTGTTATAAGGTTGCATGAATTTTATTAAGCATGCTCATGATCCATATTGTATAATTGTTATGAAGTATGAATGCATGCATAAATAACATTGACATATAATTGTTATATGTTATAAAGTATGTCATCAGATGCATGTTTAGGTTCTAATTGTTTCATTTAAACTTTATAATAGTTACAAGTTTAATGAAACTAGAATCAAAATCTATAATAAAGAGTTGCATGCTATAGGTTAAGATCAGTTTTAAATAGTTTAAAATTGGATTCACCATAGACCTATGTTCACATTGTTTCTAATAAGATTAGAAATAGGTTTAATCTTTTATTTCAATTTAATAGGATTAAATTGGATATACATAAAAGATTAAATTTGTAACAAATGTATCTATAAGGGATCTTTGTCTAAGGACGATTTTATATAGGCTGGAGTATTTAAGTTGACAGAAATAGAACACTCCTACTTGGGAACTGACGTAGAACGTAAATTAGATAGATTTGTTACAAGCATGCAATGAGTGATTAAAGTTTGTTAAAGCGTTTAATGAACAATAATCAACGTTATACTATCCAATTGTTACATTGGGCAAAGTTAACAAATGCTTAGTAAAATAATTCACCGTGTTTTCTAAGTTAATTCCTAGGTAAACACTCAGTGGGAGGAAAATGAGGTATATGATACTTTATTTTTCCTATCACGTTTCTCCCTAAACGTTCACACGGGTGGTGTTTGCATGGGTCAATAACAAGATGAATGGAGAGAGTGTTTATAGTAAGTGGGAGAGGGTTGTGTGTCACATATCCCACGGTCTCCCTCATTAGTTTGTAGTGAGCTTTCATGCTCAATCTCGAGACACCTATACTTGTGTCCCTCTACGGATGAAATTTGCATAAATTTTTACTCAAACTTCAGAAATAGATAGGATTGCTTTAGTTTTTGCCCCAATTGATTTTTTTCCTACAGTTGGCTCATTGAAGCAGAACTTTAAAATATAAAATAAGGGTTTACACTTACAAGAAAATGTTAAGTAAGTTAGCAATTTATTGACCAAACAATGGTGACAAATAATTATCGGAATAAGAGTTATTCTAGTGTAACTATTAGTTGAGATAGTCTCAATTCAGTGACGGGGTAACTGTTCACCCTATGGTGGCTTTACCTTGCCCCACTGAAGCATCATTGCAAAATAGATGTCATATAAGATGCATTAACCTTTTTTTGCTAAATTGATTGGTTGTTTAAACTGGGTAATGCATGTATAACTAATTTAAATAAACTGTATGTTTTCAACAATTTCAAAATGACACGTGCTACTTTGAATTTGCTTTCTATCAATAAGCTTAATGGCGATAACTACGCAACATGAAAAATACTATCAATACTGTACACATAATCGATGACTTCTGATTCATTCTTGTTGAGGAGTATCCCCAAGTCCCATCTGCCAATGCAACCTGAAATGTTCAAAAGGCATATAAGCGATGGGTCAGGGCGAATGAGAAGGTTCGAACACATATCCTTGCCAGCTTATTTGAAGTTTAGGCCAAGAAGCATGAGTCCATCCCCACGGCCCGTGAGATCATGGAGTCCCTTAGGGAAATTTTTGAACAATTGTCCACTCAACTCAGGTACGACCTTTTAAAATACATCTTTAATGCTCGTATGTAAGAAGGGGCCTCTATTCATGAGCATGTTTTAAACATGATGGTCCACTTTAACGTGGCAGGGATGAATGAGTCTATCATTGATGAGGCCAGTCAGGTTAGCTTCATCTTGGAAACTTTACCTAAAAGTTTCCTCTAGTTCCACAAGAATGTTGTTATGAATAAAATTGACTACAACCTGACCATCCTACTCAATGAGCTGCAGACTTATCAATCTTTGACGAAAGTCAAGAAATAGAAGGATGAGGCAAATGTTGCCTTGTCCTCCAAGAAATTCTATAGAGGTTCAACCTCTAGAACTAATTTTGCACTTTCTTCTTCCGGCACCAGCAAGTTAAAGAAGAAAAAGGAAGATCAAGGGAAAGCTAACTCCACTGCTGCCCAAAAGGGCAAGAAAGCCAAGACTACAAAGGGAATATGTTTCCATTGCAATGAAGAGAGACATTGGAAGGGGAACTGTCCCAAATATAGAGCAGAAAAGAAGAAAGCCAAACAAGGTATATATGATTTACTCGTGGTGGAAACCTGTTTAGTGAAAAATGATGGTTCTGCCTGAATAATTGATTCAGACGCTACTAACCATGTTTGTTCTTCGTTTCAGAGAATTAGTTCCCGATGGTAGTTGGAGACTGATGAAATGAAAATTCGTGTTGGAATTGGACAGGTCGACTCATCTATGGCGTGGAAGGACTTCGACTCTATTTACAAAAATCTTATATTTGCAGAAAATGTATATGTTGTTCCTGATTTAAAAAGGTACTTGATTTCTGTAAAGTGCTTATTAGAACAAAAATACACTCTAAATTTTATTGTAAATAAAGTATTGATTTACAAAAATGGTATTAAGATTTGTTCTGCAAAGTTGGAAGATAATCTTTATATACTAAGGATGTCAGCATCTAAGGCCTCCTAAATATTGAATTGTTTAGAACCGCGGCAACTCAAAACAAAAAACAAAAAATTTTTCCTAAAGAAAAAGCCCAACTTTAGCACTTAAGTTTAGGTCACATAAATCTCAACGGGATGGAGAGATTGGTTAAGAATGGACTTCTAAGTAAGTTAGAAGAAAATTCTTTCCTAGTATGTAAGTCATGCCTTAAAGGCAAAATGACTAAGAAACCTTTTACTGGAAAATGTTACAGAGCCAAAGAATCCTTAAAACTTGTACTTTCAAACCTCTGTGGTCCTATGAATGTTAAGGCAAGAGAAGAGAATGTTTCATCTGTAGGATCTCTTACCGAAGAGTTCCATGAGCACGTTTGGATCGCTCCAATCTCACTATGACTGAAATACAAAATTATACATTCATACGAACAGTTATGCAAACAAACATTAATTATCAGCATGCTATGAACAAAAGCAGCATCAACTACAACAGAGAAGAAGTTTCATACCAGTTGAAGACATTTTTCACACTTCGGAACTCAACACAACGAAACCCTCCACGCGATCTACCAACACCCAACAGCAGCGTCAACTACAGCAGCACGAACATGAACACCGTGGGGACGCACCACCAGAAAAGAGCCCCAGGTATTCTCGGAGTGAGAACCCAAAGTGTGGTCTTTGGTGAATTTGGTAGAGGAAGGAGGAAACACGAATCGTGTAGGCGATAAGCAAGTGGGAGGGAAAAAAACACTATCGCATAACAAAATGCTTATCGTTTAGGAGAAGCTACACGATCGTATAGATTTTACTAAACGATCGTTTAGGAAAAGGTATACGATCGTTTAGCAAAATCGACACACTATACGGTCATTTAGAGAAGCTACGCGATCGTGTAAGAAATAGTGTGCATCGTTTAGGTGCGAAGTAGATGATTATTTA
This sequence comes from Benincasa hispida, assembly GCF_009727055.1. NCBI lineage: Eukaryota > Viridiplantae > Streptophyta > Magnoliopsida > Cucurbitales > Cucurbitaceae > Benincasa > Benincasa hispida. The sequence goes on along the minus strand of NC_052349.1, from coordinate 9,744,914 downwards.
GGCGGAGAGGAGCTATCGTATAGTCTCTCGATTTGCTTAAGCGATCGTTTTCTTTTCTACCAACGCGCGCTCTTGCGAATTCTTTTGGACGACTGAAAAATGAAAACTATTTTCATTTTAATTCATTAGTTACAATTCATTCCCACTAACCCACGTCCAAACGTGAATTTTTGCTTAATTATCATATAATCAACCAATTAATTAATTAATTAATATAATCATATTATATTTATATCCTATAGTTTCATATCACATATCTACTATAGTATTTTCTCCTCTTTTTGATATAAATCATATTCATATCTAATTTCCTCCAAAATAATGTATCTCATACATTTAGCTAATTATATCATATATAATTAACCAGTCCAATTATATCATATATAATCGAACTTTCTCTTGTCAATTTGAACATTTCAAATTAACCCAAATACTGGTTCTCGACTTTAACCAAGCTACCTAGGGGACCTAATGGACCTGTGACTCGAAGCTCTAACGGTCTGTGAATTGCTGACTAAACTCTTTAGCCACGAGATCCACTATCCGTTAACTGTCAGGCATTCCACTAAAGACCAACAACTAAACTCTTCTTACCACAGATATATTTCTATGTCCATCAAATATAACCAATCATAAGTATGATGACCCTTGATAGATACTCGTAAGTACAGCTGGGCCAAATTATCGTTTTGCCCCTGTAGTTACATCTCACTCCTTAAGTACCACTGATTCCTCTAATGAACAATACAACATAGTCCAACTATGTATGAACACCTCTCGAGCCAAGAGAAAGTGTGTGGTGCCACACTGTTCAAGCCCCGGAATCAGCCCTTAAGGGAGCTATTTATCTACTTACCTCTGCCTCGGGGAAGGAATGAATTCCATCTTGTATAGCCGAGTTCCTAGCTCCCAAATCAAATGAATCCTCAAAATGGTAGGTTTGAATCGGCAACCTAGCCACTCGCACCTATACAAACCAAAGGACCGCCCTCAATGGCAGGATTTCCCAACTCACTTAGGATTGAGGTCATGTTACCTATGGTCATTCTAGTGAAGTGAAGTCTCTGTCATGAATGGTGTTGTATAATGAAACGTTAACACTTCGTGGTCAAGTCTTATACAAACTCTTTGTATAGGATGCCCCCGCTCGCATGTCCCCAACACGAATGATCAGGATCAGACCATCTGTGACAAGTCATAACACTTGTGACCATTCCACAAAACGGGTCGCATCCATAGAGCTACCAGGATAAGGTTTCCTTCTTATATCCATATACTACAGACCATTTTGGTTATCACTCAAGACATGATCCACTTGTATGTCACCACATACATGCTTGAGTCCCATACTGATAACCAGGGATTTTATGTTGATTGGTTTGTGGTAAAGCAAATAAAACAAGCAACTGAACAAAATACAAGATATGAAGTAAATATCATATATTAACAACACAAGCGTTCGTACAAACTCTTTAGAAACTATAGGACACGAGACTTTAGCGCATGAACCCCAACAATCTCCCACTTGTCCTAAAGCGAAGTGTGGTGTACAAAAACTAATACAAAACAATAAACTAGGGCATAAAAGACCAGTACAATAAAATCTTCCACTTACCCTAGTCCAGCCGCAGACGATCCTGTAGATCGTTGCTCTGTAGGTGACCTTCAAACACTGTAGCCGTGAGAGCCTTCGTAAAGGGATCAGTAACATTAAAATGGCCTGGGTTAGACTGATCCGTCTTATCTCCTCAACCTCTTGAGACGTCTTAGGACACATGTCCATAGACAAAGTAACTCCAGTTCTTAACTGTAGTCAGTAGACCTACATCATTTCCAATGGGTAGCATATCATCTACGTACAACACTAAGAAGACTATTGAAGCATTGATGATCTTTTTGTAGAAACAAGGTTCATCAACGTTTTAGTCATAGCCATACGATTTAATAGTAATATCAAACCGAATGTTATAATGTCTGTCTCTTATACACATCTAGATGTGTATAAGAGACAGCGCATATAGGACCCGTCTCATTTCCTCAACCTCTTGAGACGTCTTAGGACACATGTCCTTAGACAAAGTGACTCCATGCCTGAACGGCAGTAGGCCCCTCTTGGAGTCCTGCATCGAGTACTTGAGCAACATCTTGTCAATGTACGATGCCTGAGACAGTACTAGCACTTTGTTTTTACGATCTTAAAAGATCTGTATACCTAAAACAAACTATGCCTCTCCCAAATCTTTCATTTAGAATTGGGTCGCTAGCCAGTTCTTAACTGTAGTCAGTAGACCTACATCATTTCCAATGGGTAGGATATCGTCTACGTACAACACTAAGAAAACTATTGAAGCATTGATGATCTTTTTGTAGACACAAGGTTCATCAACGTTTTAGTCATAGCCATACGACTTGATCGTAGTATCAAACCGTATGTGCCAAGATCGAGACGCCTGTTTCAGTCCATAAATGGATCGATTAAGTTTGCAAACATTTTTCTTTTGACCTTGGGCTATGAATCCCTCGGGTTGTACTATATAAATGATCTCCTCAAGATTGCCATTCAGAAAGGCTGTCTTGACGTCCATTTTCCAGATCTCATAATTATAATAAGTTGCAATGGACAGGTGGATGCGAATCGACTTTAACATGGCAACAGGTGAGAAAGTCTCCTCATAGTCGACTCCCTCTACCTGGGTATAACTCTTTGCTACAAGTAGAGCCTTGAAGGTCTGTACCTTCCCATCAGCACCCCATTTGCGCTTGTAGATCCATTTACAACCTATAGGGCGAACCCCATCAGGCTGATCTACAAGATCTCAAACTAAGAAGTACATCGACTCCATCTCGAGATCCATGGCCTTGACCCATTCATCCCGGTCAACATCTTCCACCGCCTTCTCATAAGACAATGGATCCTCAATGTAGCCATCTGCTTCCATAACAAGAATTTTCGTGAAACCCAGATAGCGAACAGGTGGGTTTACAACCCTCCCACTACGTCAAGGTTCCCTCAACTCTTGTGGAGGAACTGACCTACTGGATGAACTCCCATCAACAACTCTTACGAATGTAGCAGATTCTTCAACAACTCTTGTTGAAGTTTCAGTAGTTTCATTGGAAAGCTCATGCAACACGACTTTGCTTCGTGGACCCTGCTTCTATATATGATCCTCCTCTAAGAAAGTACTGTTTGTTGAAATAACCACCCTATTTTCTGTCGGATCATAAAAATAACCTCCTTGTATACCTTTGGGGTAGCCTACAAAGAGGCATAACTTCGACCATGGTTCCAACTTCTTGGGATTAGCCTCAAGCACATGTGTAGGACAACCTCAAATGTGGAAGTGACGTAAACTAGCTTTACGCCCATTTCACAACTCCAGAGGTGTTCTTGCAACACTCTTGGAGGGAATACAGTTGAGTATGTATACTGTAGTCTCCAATGCAAAACCCCAAAACGAGTCCAGTAAGGAAGTGTAACTCATCATACTACAGAAAATCAGACTTCTCCCGACGTCACATTTTGTCGAAAAAGTGTGAAAATTTCGTCGGGAGAGGATCTCCCGACGCATAAATGGTCGTCGGGAGTTTGGTCAGGAAAAACCCGTCGGGAGAGGATCTCCCATGCACTTTTAAACGGTGTCGGGAGTTATGGGGGAACTCCCGACACATTGTAGGCATCGGGAGTTCCTACATAGGTGTCGGGAGTTCCCCCTAACTCCCGACGCCACGTAAGCATCGGGAGTTCCACCTAACTCTCGACGCCACATAGGTGTCCAGAGTTCCACCATAACTCCCGACGCCATTTTAGAGTGCGTCGAGGGATCCTATATGTATCGTTTGTAATTTTTTAAAATTTGATCTGAAAACCTGTAAAACATATTATACCAAATAAAGATTCACATAAACGAAAATGAAGTCCATTTTATAATAAGTAAAAAATTACAATATCCAAACAAAGTCGATACTAGAAATTATAATATCCAAACGAAGTCGATAAATATTCATATAACAAATACAAGAAAGAAGTAAAATCAAAACAACATCTAGAACACTTCTCGAACACAGCATCTTCAACAATTGTCCCAGCTCATCTCCGAACAATATTCTACAATAAAACAAAAACATTGAATTGTTATATCGATAAACATCCATAACACGTTCAAACTCCAATACGGGTGGTAATGAACATCAAAACGAGTAAACAATGATGACCAACACACATAAAACTCAAATTTGTCCCCTAAATGGTTTGAGGAATGAATATATGAAACTGGGTGTAACTTAGACTGCAGCTAACTATTGATCTTTGCATTAATAATTTACATTTAAAAGGAAAATAGAGAGGATCATCACAATAAAACAACACTACTTCTCCATATTTTGCTTCTAATCACAACAACGAAGACAATAAATGACAAAGTTGTTTCTTCTTTCTTTGACAACAAACAGAGATTTTTAGATGCCAAATAAACCGAATGGAGAGAATAAGAGTAAGAAAGTGAGCAAAAAAATATGTGAGAAAAAAAAAACAATTAAAACAACTGAGAAAAAAAACAATTAAAACAATATGTGACGCCAACAAAAATTTAAAAAGCTAATCAAATTGCATTTGAAAAAAAATGGTCATCTATACAAAATTTTTATAAATCAACTTTTGATCATCCTTACAAAAATCTCATAAAACAATATGTAATTTTAATTTTAGTTGTATATGTGTGTGGTATGTGGCATCATTATCATCATCATTGATCAAACCATTTTGTCAATTTGTTAAAAGTTTTTCAAATATTTGAAAGAGAGAGAAATGAATGTGGCTGAAATAAGGGGCATATGAAAGTCTAAACTTTAAAGAATAGTATAGGAGAGAGCAAGAGGCAAGGAAAGAGCGAGAGGCAAGGAGAAAGCGAGAGGCAAGGAGAGAACGAGATTCATGGAGAAAGCGAGATTCAAGGAGAGAGCGAGATTCATGGAGAGAGATAAATTCATGGAGAGTACGAGATTCATGGACTGTGATTAGGCTTTTGAAAAATCAAGGTATGGTGGGATGCTTATCTAATTTGTATGAGAGTGTTGAAGCTTTAAATGACACATATTTACAACCAAATCAGAGCAAAGACATCCTTTTGAAGCCTAAAGTTTCATTGTCTAGCTCTACCTTGCTTTTGCCTAATATTGAATCTTTAGCTAATCAAATGAAGTTATACATGTGCTCTGATAGATGTGACTATAAAGTTTCTAGTAATCCTAAATATCTTTGTCCGAGTTGTTCGTATGTTATAAACCAAGTCTGTGAATTTGTGAATCCACAAAATAGTGCAACTACACAGGCAAAAAGAAATGTGGGAGGAGGGTTTGTGAAGGATGTGGTTGTACATGGTGATGGATGATTTGACCGTGAAACCAATGTCCACCATTTCTAGTATTACTCTCCTAAACAAGTTTAATATCAAAGAAGTTGGTGCTTTGGTGGAGAAAGTCATTACTTTGGATGTCAAATCAGGGTATAAAACTGCTGAGGGCATCTTTGCAATCCAAGACTGTTCTTACAGATGTCTAAACTTTAAAGAATAGTATAGGAGAGAGCGAGATTCAGACAGATTCTTGCATGGACATCTTATTCGTCCGGAATCATTAACATGAAACCTTGTCATATCTAAGAACTATGATACTCCTTCTCTATACTCCACTGATAACTTATTCCTTAGTTTAATCTATTCTTTATTCATCCTTAAAAATAAATATTTTCTGACCAACTTGTAATCCAAAACAATAACTTGGATTAGAGGACAAAGTACAAAGTATTATTAAGCATTGAGTTCCATAATTTTCATTTCTTAAGGCAAAATAACACATAGGTCCCTAGACCACTTAAATTGTCTTAACAACTTTCAAATGTTTTATTTAGTACGCCTCCAAGCTTTCAATTTTGTGTCTAATATAGGCCTTTCATCTATTCAACATCTTCTAAAATTTACAAGCCTATTGGACACAAAATTTAAAGTTCAATTTTCTATTAGACAAAAAAAATTAGTTTTTATGTCTAGTAGATTCTTTAAACCATTTTAAAATATTAAATGCGTTAAGTTCAAAATTGGAGGTTTAAAGATTTATTTTATGTTTTTTAGATTAATATAGGCCTTTCATTTATTCAACATCTTCGAAATATTTAAAATTTTAGATAAGATTTTAATGGGCATAATATTGATGGGCATGATTTGTACAACAATTTCAGAAAATTAAAAAAAGCAAATACAATATTTAACACATTTTAATGGGATTTCACATATGATTTAAATAAATATACAAGATAAAATAAAATGAGAAAATTACCGACGAGGAGACGACGGCGGCAAAAATTGATGGAAGAAAAATTTTATGTGAAAAATGGAAAGTGTAAAAGGATGGAAGAAAATTTTGATTGAAAAAATGGAGAAATGGGAGTTAAAGTGTAAAATGATGAAAAATGGGGAAAGAGAGGAAGAATGGTGAGGAAAAAGGAGGAAAATAAGAGAAAGAAGGAACAATTTGAGAGGGAGAGGAATAAAAACGGGAAGGCGGCGGAGGGGGGTTATGCTTTTTTGAGAGGTAGATAAATAAAATTTTTTGGGGGAGTGGGGAAGAAGAAGAGATTTGGTTTAAATCAGACCCTTCTCTTGACGCCGCCCGACGGGCATCGGGAGATCCATCAGGAGTTCTGTAACGCGTTTGGGTTGATGATATAAATTGCTCACAATGATGCGATACAACTTCTAATTATGCGTTAATTATGGATGTTCATGTAGTATGTCATGCATTGTCACAAGTTTCCTTACGATGGAACCAAGTGTAATTCCACCGCAAGTTTCTCGGTATGATCCGAGGTCGAACACGAGGACTGGTTTAGGTTATTGCGGTACGTTCATGATATATGCGCCAAGTTTTCAATCTTTAAAAATGAGTTTGTATAAGTGTATAAATTGCAATAAAATAAAGTAAAGCAGTAAAGATGCGATAAAACATAAAAATACAGTAAACCTAAGCTAGATGATACAAGATATAGACTTCACGTACAAGATGTTGGGATTAAGGTTGGCTGTGAAAGTTATGCAAAGACATGGGATGCGGCGACAAGTCTTATGAACAGAATAGAAAGAGAAAGACAAATAATACAAACAACGCAAGTTCTTAATTGGATTGAAGATACAAATACTATTCTGCTCTTCTCTTGGTGTACACTTCTCAGTGATCGGTCATGCTCCCACATGTCTGTGGTGAAATAGAGACTAATGTAATGAACGCAAGGTTGCTTCCATGTCTGGAAGTACTACTCGCTTTAGTTAACGCATTCTCCTGACCTTCTCTCGATAGATCAGAATGATACCTTCACTACTGCTCTCACAGGTGAAGATGCTGTCTGGCATGCTTTAGCTAAACGTATTTTATATCTTTAATACAGATTAAGTTCTTAGTGATTCATATTGCTCATCAGGGGGTTAAGAGACATCATGGAGAAAGTGATTGATGGGTGAACGGAAATAGACAGAGAATGGAAAATGGAATTTATCGAAACATTTAATATTTTTACTAAGCATTTGATAGATGGTGTGTGAATAAAGAGATAAAGAAAACATGAAATACACAATGAAAGAGAGATAGAACAGATACAAACAAGTGCCAATGTCTTGGCACTGATTCGATGGAGATCTGCTTGCCGGATAGGATGGATTTGATGGTAGGAAGAGCTTCCCTCTCAGGCTTGCTCTACTAGTAGTAGGGATCTTTGCACAGAGCTTCTGATCGGGTGTTTAGCAGGTTGAATATGAGATTCACTTCTTAGCCTTATCTCGCCTTCTTCCCGGATTTCTTCACTCAAGCACTCAGCTCAGCCTTTTCTCTACAATCTAGTAGCACTTAGCCCCGTATCAAGTAGCATACCTTTTCTCTGAAATCAATGGGGTATTTATAGGTGCAGATCTTTGACTCCGGCCTTGTGGTCCCCACTCTGGTTATGGTAATTCCAAAGATGGAGGGATATTATTCCTTCTGTTATGCAATCAGACCGTCAATTCTGCACAACCGTTAGTTGTACACGTGTCTCAATCCTTCGCTCTTACGTTACTCAGTTGCATCTTTCGATCATAGGTTCACATGCGGTGTCTGTTTTTATTACCGCATGCAGTTGAAGCACAACCCTTGGATCGACTGTCACATTACGCCGCCATTGCGGTAATCGTTTCTTTATTGTTGATTGACGGGCCCAATGTGACAGAGATGCGTTGATTAGTTTCTCGTGAGCCTTAAGCGCAAGCAATGACTTGGTCTCCTGCAAAACAGAGTAAAGTTCGGCTTGTCTTCCATCTTTTTGGTGTTAGTGGGTGTAATCACAAACATTTATAATTATTGCAATACTAGGCTAATTTTCATACAATTGGTGCATAATTACTATATTTTGGCCGCAATATCTAGATAAGGTGGCATAAATAACTTGTATTTCTACAAGTTATCACACCCCCAAATTTAGATATATGCTTGTCCTCAAGCATATCTTCTACTAACGCAATCATGCTCCATTCCTATCCTATATTTCTGCGATGATTGGTTGCTCTGAATGTAACACTTAGGCACATTACTTGACATCACACTTTCATTCTATCCTTGCTAATTCTTAGCAAGCCCTACTTTATTCTTCTATGTAACAAAATTCTACTCAAAGACACTTTTCTAATTTTCAAAATAGAATATTTATCTCTTCTTTATCAAAACAACTTGATGTATCTATATGCGGTGAGCAAAACTTTGCGTCATTTATTCACTTAGAGACAGTTGATCATGGTTACACTCTTCATTTTGGCTTGTCCCCACGGATGTCATGCGAATATCCAACTACGGTTGTGTGCCAGTTTCAACTTTAACTCATGATAATCAAAGGAGTTGTCCCTTGCACTTTTTTTATTTTTCTCTTGTTTATACTACGTTGTTCTTGGAAACCCACCTTCGTTTTGGCTTGCTCCTACGGGTATCATACGAACATCCAACTACGAGCAGGCTCCTTTCGCAACTAAACACTTATCAGGTTGGGAACAGTTTTGAAATTTTCCCTTGCGCTGACAATAGAGTTTTGCATATTTTTTTTTTTTTTATGAAAATGGAAAAATGGATGCATTTTCTTAAATACTGCATATTCTTGATATTATCTGCTCAGATCTTCCTCACCCCCAAATTTAAAGATGAGCAAGGTCCTCATTGCGTTATTTGGATAGACTAGACAAACACTTAAAAGAAAATTTCAAAAAAAAAGTTTGAGTAGAACTTTGAAAAATAAAAGATAAAGTACTGCTAAACTAAGAGTTAACTAAGTGTTAGTCAGAATTTACTAAGTATAGGAAATGATTTTAAGTGTAAACATATAATACATCATAGCAACGCAATGAAGATCGTAAAAATAAAAGACTAAGAATGTCACAAAAATTAACAAAGGAAGATAAAGAATGAGGCACGGGCAAAAATTAGAGCAAATATATACTCTGATTGTATTGACTATTAACAAAGTATACAAATATATTACAAATGAACGCATTACAAAAAAAATTTCTATTGCCTGTATAAGAGTCAAAGAATTTGATTAACTTACAAATAATCAAAAGAATTGAATACAAATAATGACTGGTCGCATAAAAAGAAAACTTAAATTGGAAGAAAGAGTAAACATTAAGGCTGAGGAGCAGGGGGATCCGATGGATTTTGAGGTGGTGCAGGAGGCGCTTTTTCAAAATTTAAGTGCTGCCAGAGATGTAGGGGCACCATTGAACCATGAAGATATGCAATAAGAAAGTTGAAGTACTCTTGATTACGCTCCTCAATCATTCTCTGGTGCATATGGACTTTATAAATGTTGCACTGCATGTTGATCAGTGCCTCTCTTGATGTGGCGTCACTGCGTTGAATATCACCAATGTGCTCCATTACTACCTCAAATCGTTGATTAAAGAAGTGTTGTTGCTGAGATACAAGCTCTTGTTGTTGAGAGAAGAGGGTTATCATTTCAGTTAACTCAGCAGCCAGGGAGGTTGAGGATGGTTGTGCCTGCAATGTCTTGCCAGCACTATTTTAGGGTTTGGGCAGAAGTGCCTTCACCCAAATTGTATAGGTCATCAACTTACGGCGGTGGGATGGTGGGGTGCGGTGATGAAGTTGTTGGTGAAGGTGGGGCTGCTGGGTGAACAACAGAAGAGTTGGACAAGAGGAAGGTTTGTAAAAAGTTCGTGTAAAGGGGAAGAGTGTTGCATCGGCGGGCTCGGAGGGCTTGGAGATCGGATAACTAAAAGAAGATGGTTTGTGGGCTTTGGATCTTGCGCTGGTGACTCATGAACCCTTTCTTTTCCCTTATCTTCTCTTCGTCTTCTTTTTGGTCTAGGTTTCTGTGGCGCATTTAAATCGATTGCAGGTCTCTTTGCTGGCAGCTCGAGGCAATGCAGGGAATCCTTGAGAAGCATCCTCAAAATTTTGATGTTGATGAGGTCATGGACTTCCGGCATGGGCTCCTCATCAATGCCTACACCCACAGTTAGGCATAAACTTGAGACGATCCATAGAAAGAAGTACTGCCCTCATATATGCCCCACCAATGCTCTGATCTGCCCAGCGATCAACCTCCCCACATCGATAGGAATGCCGCAAGCAATACAGTATGCGGCCATTACCCGATCCCTTGATATAGTTTTGTCGTGCGTTGTTGGGATCAACCACTTCTTGACCAGATAAACCTAGAGCCTTCCCTCCGGTAGCAAAGACTTGGACTCCAAGGTGCGGACACCTTTAGGTTAAACTGACCATCATGTGCCCGGTTGCGTTAGTAGACCGACCATCGTGTGCCCAGTTGCGTTAGTACCCTCAGCACGTCTGCCATCAGTTCTTTTTTAGGATTATCAATGATCTTGTTCCCTAGTGCATCAAGGTTGTACTTCATCTGATATAACTCATTGATGTCCTTTGCGCTGAAGTGTACTGTCTCTCCCTTAAAAGTCACCGCATCCCTATTTCTGTGCAGATGTCTGCGGTAGAAATCTCGTACTTCCTGAGGCACGATAATGGATGGTCACTGACAGAACGTGTCCCACCCATGCTTCACAATGACGCTCGTGATGAGGTCAGGTAGTGGGGTCGGCGCAGAGTAGAAGCCCATCTCGATCAACATGTCATCGTTTTCTTTTCTTTTTTATGACCGTTTCTTGGCCAATGCGGGCTCGCTGCTTTCTGCCACGTCCTTGCCTTTTGCCTGCACAAGGCGGGCTGCTTACCTTAGTCTCTTTTCCCGCTCCATGCGCTGTTCTTTTTTCTCGCGTTCAGCAAGTTCCTTGCCCTTTCTCTTATACAAGCGCTTCTTGTTAGCTTCGCGCTTCCTCCTCTTCTTCTCCAAAAACAGTCTCTCCTCTTCTTCCTTCTTCCTTCTCTTTTCTTCTTCTTTTTCTTTCTCTTCCCTCTCAAACTCTTCTTCAAACTGCTCAGAAGCTAGTAATAGGCGTTGTTCCTTCTCGCCCTTCTGGATCCCTTCAAGTCGGGCAAGCTCATTGTTACGTCGCATCTTCTTAAACTTCATTGTTGATTGACGAGCACAATGTGACAGAGATGCATTGATTAGTCTCTCGTGAGCCTTGAGCGCAAGCAGTGACTTGGTCTCCTGCAAAACAGAGTAAAGTTCGGCTGTTCTTCCATCTTTTTAGTGTTAGTGGGTGTAATCGCAAACATTTATAATTATTGCAATAACTAGGCTTAATTTTTCATACAATTTTCATGTCTAAAAAGGTTCTACTTATCCTCTCCGATACACCATTCTGTTGAGGTTTACCCGTATTGAGAGTTGGAAAATGATTCCATGTTCTATCAAATAGTCCTGGAATGTCGAGTCCAAAAACTCTCCACCTCGATCCGATCGAAGTGTTTTAATCCGTCTATCCAATGCATTTTCAACTTCAGCCTTGAACTCTTTGAACTTTTCAAAGGATTCAGACTTTCATTGCATAAGATAAACATACCTATACCTGGAGTAATCATCAATGAAACTGATAAAATACTCATAGCTTCCCCGGGCTGCACATTCATAGGACCATAAAGGTCAGAATGTACTAACTCAAGAGGCTTTTTGGCTCTATAACCTTTTCCAGTAAAAGGTCGTTTAGTCATCTTACCCTCAAGGCAAGATTCGCATACTGGCAAAGAATTTTCTTCTAACTCACTTAGAAGTCCATTCTTCACCAATCTCTCAATCCTATGAGATTGATGTGCCCTAAACGTAGATGCCAAAGTTGGGCATTTTCTTTTGGAGAAATTCGTCGACGTTTTGATTGAGTTATGGTAGTTCTGAACAATTCAGTATTATGGAGGGAATTAATGGCTAACGGCCTTAGCACATATAAATTCGATTCCAGATTTGCTATGCAAATAAAAAACACCATCATTATGAATAAAAGCTTTATCCACATTAAACGAGATAGTATATTTACATTGCAATAAATACTTTATAGAAATAAGGTTCCTCTTTAGTTCTGGAATAATATATACATCATTAAATAAGAAACATATTCTGTAAAGTTAACTGGAGTCCTCCTACTGCCACAGCTGAGATGAAGTGCCCGGTGCCTACTCGCATCGTCATCTCACCAGCCTCCAGTTGCCGCCAATATCTAATCCTCTGAAAAGAAGAACAAACATGGTTAGTGCGGCCCAAATCAATTATCTAGGCAGAATCATCATTCTCCCACTAAACAAGTTTCAAGCACAAGTAAATCACATTTACCTTTATCGGCCTTGGCCTTAGCCTTTGCTGGCTTTCTTCTCTTTCAGATACCGAGGATAGTTCCTCTTCCAGTGTCCATCTTGGTTGCAGTGGAAACACTTTCCTTTAGCAACATGTGGATGCCTCTTTGGGGCAACAGGCGGTGGGTTAGTAGGTGCATTCCATTTTCCCTTACCACCTTTCTTCTTCTTCCCCTTTGCAGAGTTAGAAGCAGAAGGTGCAGACTTCGTTCCTGAGGTCGAAACTCTATGGAACATCCTGGAGGATGAAGCAACATTTACCTCACCCTTCTGCCTCTCCTTACTTTTCAGTAAAGATTGGTATGTCTGCAACTCGTTGAGGAAAGTTGTAAGGTTATATTTCACTTTGTTAAGAATCATATTACTAACAAGTGCATGAAGCTCTCCGGCAAAGAATGAAGGATTATACTAACCTGGCTGCCCATTCAACTCCGCCACATTACAATGGACCATCATGTTTAGCACATGTTCACAAACATAGGTGCCTTCTTCAATTTTGGAGTTGAATATGTATTTAAGAGTCCCATGCATAAGTTGTTCAGACGATTGTCCAAACATCCCCCACAGGGACTCCATGATCTCACACGCTGAGACTATAGGCTAATGTTTCTTGGCCAAGACTTCAAAAAGACTTGCCAAGATGTAGGCTTGGTTCTTCTCATTTTCCCTTGTCCATCACTCATATGCCTTCCGAACATTTCGAGCGGCATTCGGAGCTGGAATAGAAGGACAAGCCTTCGTGAGAGCGAACATGAGATCCTCGATGACCAGAATCGTCGTGATCATGTGTTTCCATGTTTCGAAACCATCGGCAGTAAATTTTTCGGCACTTAGCAATACCAACATGGTTGTTGCCATTTTGAAAAAGTTGCTGAAAATACGAATAAAACTTTATTAGAATTTTCTAAACCACTTTTAAACCAATCAGTTTTGCAAAACAGTTTCAAGTACCCTAAGTTATAGACTTCTATTTTGCAATGATGCCCCAGTGAGGCAGGACAAACTTCACCGGTGGGGTGATCAGTTGCCCCTTCGCTGGGATGAGACATTCTTAACCATTAGGTAGAACCAACTCTTAGAACTGAACCTAACAGCCACCATTTTTCGGTCTTGAATCATTAACCTCTAACTATTTCGCATAAGTGTAACCCCTCGCTTTCGGTGCCAGAGTCCCGCCCTAATGAGCCCACCGTAGGGAAGAAATAGATTAGGACAAGAGACTAAGTTACCTTATCCTCTTACAGGAGATCAAATAAAGAAACACGAAAAACTGCCATCCTTTAGGGGGACATTCCCAAGGTGCCTCGAGGCGATGCGCAGTAACTTTATTCAACCTAACGAGGGAGACTGAGGGATATTTTGTCGCACTTCTCGCTCCCACTTAATATGAACACTCTCTCCATCCACCTTGATATTGACCTACCCAAACACCATCCGTTAGGGGGACATGCCAAGGGTGTCGCGAGGCTGAGGGAAGATCTCACGGTGTAGACTATTTAGGAGAAACATGAAAGGTTTAAGTGAAGCATCTCATGCACCAAGTACCTCTCACTGAATGTTCTACCTAGGGTTCATTAACCTAGATAATTCGACTACTGATTTTAGTCTAAGTCGTCTTTTTAAACTCTGCTCATAAACAACATTTGTCTATTAAATATGAACAAGTTTAAGTAGTCAAATTTAAACACTTTAATGGACTATCCTTAACTTGCATGCATGCATCAAATCTATCCAATTCACCTTTCCAGGTAAGTTCCCAGGTAGGGGTGTTAAGTTTCCGTCAACTTAAATACCCCAGCCTAGACAAAACCTGCATTAGACAAAAGGTCCCTTATAGATAGATTTGCTACACTTTAACCTTTTATTAGCCAATTTAATCCTATTAAATTGATTAAAAGATTAAAGCCTTAGGGTTGCTAATCGTATTAGAATCGTGATCTTAGGTCTATGTGATCCAAGTTTTAAACACTTTAAAACCATGAATTAAACCTAAGTGAGCATACATGTCTTTCTTATTTCTTTTAGTTCTAATTTCTCTTTAACTTTTTTTAAAAAAAAACAACTAAAATCATTGCGCACAACGAGGTATTTATAACATTTATAAAGCAACATATGTGTCATGCTTCATGCAATTTTCGGTCATTACTATATATAACTTTTATATATCGCGTAACAACCTCGCAAACATTCTATCATTCACTCTTATAATATAACAATTATAATATAAAGACGATGTATGTCAATGCCTTTTTATGTATGCATAAATATCACTCTTATATTATATGATGCATGAGCATGCTCTTACAAAATTAAATCGTGCTTCTTTAAATCATAACAATTATAATAAAGAGATGATGCATGACCATTGCATAACCTAAGGTGGGATTTACTATATGTGCATACCATATGACATATAAAAAACATACATCGCGTATAATAAATAAAAGATTAATGGACCGGGATGAGCCTTTACAAAAAATCGGAATAAAAAAAAATCCTATCTATTACATTTTTAATCAAGCAAACTGGTTCACAGGCGAACCGAGTCTTAAACCGCCAGGAGGTCTTCATCGTCTAGCAAACGCTGCAGGTAGACGATCGTTTAGCATGCACTAGACAATAGAAGCATAATTAAACGACCGCGTAGACAACGATGAGGCTGCGAAGCCTGATCGTCTATGTGATCATGTAGCGCGATGACAGGTAAACGATTTACCTTGTGTTACTAAGCGATCATTTAGTCAGTTACAAAGCGATGAAGCTTGCTAACCTAAATGATCATCTAGTGTGCGCGTTAAATGATACGCGAGCATCTCATCATCTAGCTGATGCGTGCAACAAGGTAAACGATTTACCTTGTGATACTCAGCAATCGTTTAGTCAGTTACTAAGCGATGAAGCTTGTTGACCTAAACGATCGTCCAGTGCGCACGCGCGTTAAACAATCCGCGAGCATCACATCATTTACACAACATGATACTCAGTGATCACGTACCCGATCGTCAAAATGATACCATCAACTCTTGATCGCATATCCCATCATTTAACTGATGCGTTCAACAGCGATCGTGTACTCCATCGACTTTATGATGCGATCAATAGCGATCGCATACCACATCTTTTGCACGATGCGATCAACCCTAGATCGCCTCCTTCCTCAAAGAACCACAACGCTTGCCCAGAACGTCTTCAACGAACGACTCAAAACTTCAAACAAACTTTGAATACAGACTCGATAACGATTATTAATGCCCAAAAACGCAGGGGCCTTTACAAACAATCACAAATGTAAAAGGATCTAAATCAAATCGATGCTAATCATCCCGAAAAAATCCATTAATCCCGCACATCCACAACAAATTTAACCATTAAATCAGTGTATAAATGCACCCACCAAGAACGTAATTATCATTTCGTTGCAACATATGAAATCGGAGTATCAGAACCTGGCTCTGTTACCAGTTGAAGGATCTCTTACCAAAGAGTTCCATGAGCGCGTTTGGATCGTTCCGATCTCACCGTGGCCGAAATATAACATTATACATTCATATGAATAGTTATGCAAACAAACATTAATTATCGGCATGCTATGAACAACAAAATAACAAGAGAATGAGTGCCATACCAGTTGAAGACGTTCTTCACACTTCGAAACTCAACGCAGCGGAACCCTCCACACGATCTACCAACACCCAGCAGCAGCGTCGACTATAGCAGCACGAACAACCGCACGAACACGAACGTTGTGAAAAAAACACCACCAGAAAAGAGCTCTGGGTATTCTCGAAGTGAGAACCCAAATCATGGTCTTTGATGAATTTGGTAGAGGAAGGAGGGAACACGAATCGTGTAGGCGATAAGCAAGTGGGAGGGGAAAAAACGCTATCACATAGCAAAACACTTAGCGTTTAGGAAAAGGTATATGATCGTTTAGCAAAATCGGCACACTATATGATTGTTTAGAGAAGCTATGCAATCGTGTACGAAATAGTGTCCGATCGTTTAGGCGTGAGGTAGACAATCATTTAGGCAGAGATGAGCTATCGTATAGTTTCTCGATTTTCTTAAGCAATCGTTTTCTTTTCTACCAACGCGCGCTCTTGCGAATTCTTTTAAATGATTGATCAAAATGAAAACTATTTTCATTTTAATTCAGGGTTACAATAACCGACTCATTCCCACTAACCCACATCCAAACGTGAATTTTGGCTTAATTATCATATAATCAACCAATTAATTAATTAATTAATATAATCATATTATATTTTTATCCTATAGTTTAATATCACATATCTACTATAGTATTTTCTCCTCTACTTGATGTAAATCATATTTATATCTAATTTCCTCCTAAACAATGTATCTCATACATTTAGCCAATTATATCATATATAATTAACCAGTCTAATTATATCATATATAATCGAACTTCCTCTTGTCAATTTGAACATTTCAAATTAACCCAAACACTAGTTCTCGACTTTATCCAAGCTACCTAGGGGACCTAATAGACCTGTGGCTCGAAGCTTCAACGGTCCGTGAATTGCTGACTAAACTCTTTAGCCACGAGATCCACCATCTGTTAACTGTCAAAAATTCCATTAAAGACCAACAGCTGAACTCTTCTTACCACAAATATATTTCTGTGTCCATCGGATATACCAATCATGAGTACGATGACCCTTCACAGATGCTCATAAGTACAGCTGGGTCAAATTACCGTTTTTCCCCTATAGTTACATCCCATTCTTTAAGTACCACTAATTCCTCTAATGAACAATACCACATAGTCCAACTATGTGTGAACACCTCTCGGGCCAAGAGAAGGTGTGTGGCACCACATCGTTCAAGCCCCGGAATCAACCCTTAAGGGAGCTATCTATCTACTTACCCCTACCTCGGGGAATGAGTGAATTCCATCTTGTGTAGCTGAGTTCCCAGCTCTCAAATCAGACGAATCCCCAAAATGGTAGGTTTGAATCGGCGACCTGGCCACTCGCACCCATACAAATCAAAGGACCACCCTCAATGGCAGGAGTTCTCAACTCACTCAGGATTGAGGTCGTGTTACCTATGGTCATCCTAGTGAAGTGAAGTCTTTGTCATGAACGGTGTTATATAAGGAGACGCTAACACTTCGTGGTCAGGTCTTATACAAACTCTTTGTATAGGACGCCCCCGCTTTAACACCTGTCTCTTATACACATCTAGATGTGTATAAGAGACAGGTTATAAAGAGATATTAATGATTTCGTGGTCAGGTCTTATACAAACTCTTTGTATAGGATACACCCACTCGCATATCCCAACACGAATGATCAGGATCAGACGATCTGTGACAAGTCACAACACTTGTGACCATTCCACCAAGCAGGTCGCATCCGTAACGTTACCAAGATAAGGTTTCCTTCTTATATCCATATACTACAGACCATTTTGGTTATCGCTCAAGACATGATCCACTTGTATGTCACCACATACATGCTTGAGTCACATACAGATAACCAGAGATTTTATGTTTATTGGTTTGTGGTAAAGCAAATAAAATAAGCAACTGAGCAAAATACAAGATGTGAAGTAAATATTATATATTAACAACACAAGCGTTCATACAAACTGTTTACAAACTACAAGACACAAGACTTTAGGGTATCAACCCCAACAATCACCTTTACTGATGATTATTCAAGGTATGGGTATGTTTACTTAATGCAACATAAGTCTAAAACCCTTGAAAAGTTCAAGGACTATAAAGCTGAAGTTGAAAATGCATTAGATAAAACAATTAAGAACAATTCGATCTGATCGAGGTGAAGAGTATATGAGTTTGAATTCCAAGACTATTTGATAGAACATGGAACCATATTCTAACTCTCAAATTTGGTATACCTCAGTAGAATGATGTATGAGAAAGAAGAAATCGAACCTTGTTGGACATGGCTCGGTCTATGATGAGTTGTGCTTACTTACTTGATTCGTTATGGGGTTATGCAGTACAGACTGCAACCTATATTTTGAACTATGTTCCATCCAAGAGTGTTTTTGAAACACTTTTGGAGTTATGGAATGACCGTAAAGGTAGATTACGCAATTTCAAACTGACCCTTTATGAAACTTCTTAAGAACATTGCATGACTTCTTTCAATCTTTTGGCAATGAGGACATTGCCGCATTTTAAATTTGAGGGTGCGGTATTCATTTTTGACCTTGCTATTTTTAGCCTTGCTTAAAAAAAAAAAGTTACAATCGGATCCTACTCGTAGTTGGATATCCGCATGACATACGTGGGGGCAAGTCAAAACGAAGGTAGAAATCGTGATCAACACATAAATAAATGACCGCAACTCCGCTGCCAAATGGGCATGAGTGTAGTCTGAGAAAGAGCGCCTTGATCATAGTTGGATGTCTGCATGACACACGTGGGGGCAAGCCAAAACGAAGGCGAGGCACTTGGATCAGCGCAAGGTCAAAAGAAAAAAAAAATAATGTCTAAAATACGTAAGGATAAAAAAATCATTCAACACCCCAGTGAAAAAGTTTTTTTTGAAATAAATCATGCGATGTCCTGAAATCTAGTGAAGTCTTTTTGAAGGTTAGACTTGCGGTCCCTAAATGTTAGAAATATTTTAAGAAGAGACCTGAATAAGAATTAAGAAAATTTCGGTGTACAGGATTTGAATAAGGCATCCTTGAGAAATCTAGGAAAAGAGATTGCGGTCGACTTTTTAAAGGAAATCTTTAGCTTATGCTTGAGGACAAGTATTGTTTAAATTTGGGGGTGTGATAACAGGCAGAAATGCACGTTATTACAATGCTAAGTTATTAAACAATGCAGGTTTGCGTTGATAAAAATATACAAGATTGCGCCCAAAAAGAATTAAGTTCACAATATTGCGGTCGCATGCATCCATCGCATTAAAACAGTTAACTTATGTATTTGTGCAGAATATGCGTTGACGCAAGGTGGAAAATGTAATCCAAAGAAATCAACGGCCGAGCGCAGCAAAAGATTACATTACTGCAAGGCTATGCGGTGATTTGCGCTCGCAAATATCTGCTCAAGAAGGTTGCCGCATAGAGCCAGCGCAACTTGGTGGGCGCATCAGGGTGAAAAGCGTAATAAATCACGATGGGACAGAAAGTTGATGACGGTCGAATTAAGTTGACAAGCCGTTAACGAACTACTGTAGCAAGTACACTCAACTTTTCGTTGACAAATATTCGGTGCATCAGACAGAGAATTAATGCTATCCCATCAGTGCAATCATAAGAGAGAAGAAGTTTTTCACTCCGAAGCTCTATAAATACCAGAGGCCACCTTCAGTGAAAGAGTTCGTCTAGTTCACGAGTTAGAGAATTTTCCCCTTCGTTAGAAGTAGCCTTGTTCTTAGTTTTTCTTTTATTTAGAAGGTGAAAGCACGGGAAGTGAGATTGTACCGAGAGATCGTTCCGGTGAACTTGGAAGATTATCGGAAGCGTCGAGATCAGAGAGAATGCCAACTCCTATGGAAGCAGGAACATCTTTTGAGCAGAATAGAGTTAACAGTATAAAAGCCTTGGGAAGCAAGGAATTGCTACCAGGCTCTCTATCCTTATCTTCCATTGTCATTTTGTACTCTGAACTTATCTATAGAAATGGAATTTAGTTCTTTATATTTGTTCACTCTCTGTTTATTACGCATGAGTAGCTAAATCTGTTGAGAAGCACTTAGCTAGCATAACTGGGGATCTTCATTCTATGCGATTATCTTGTATTATGTATGCGTCATTCGTCCATTAGAGATACTCGGGAGGGTAGTCTAGGGATAGAATCTAGGCTCGGGAGAGTCATATTAGAAACGTATAATCAAGAGATAGAAGCTTAGGAATAAGCATTGTTTGCTATTAACGCATCGCATGCATCCTAGAGATAGGTTATGATTGTATGCGGTCACCTTGTCTTTGTGTACATCTTGCATCATCACATAGGCAAGAAGTAGAGACTTAGGAATAAGCTCAATGGACATTATCGCATTCATCGCATGCATCCTAGAATTAGGAGTTACCGCATTTGCATTGGAAAATAATTTATTGTCCCATAAGTGTAGCATGATCGCATAGTTTGAACACATTTTCAGGAAATGCTAGCTAAAGACCTTCTCAACTTGTTCCTCTACATACTCAGTGTATCTGCCGCATAATCAATCTTTTCTCAAATCCGCCACATACTTTTTACACCACAAACAACAACCCAACAACTCTTTGATTTATTGGTTACCGCAAAGTCATCTAAAAAATTACTACCGCATATTATTTTCCTTAGTCCCTGAGTTTGACCCTAGACTCACCAGGAAACTCAGTAAGATTTATACTTGGATTCTGCTGAGAAAACTTGTTGCACAACGCATTTTCCATCACCGCAATTCCTTTCATTATATCATCACATAAAATAACGCATCAAGTACCTAGCTACAGGAGTACTCTTGATATACTCACTTATGTGAATGTGCAAGTGGGGGCCAATTCTTGTGAAATGTTATGCAAATTCTCTAGAGCGTTCACTAAACTGGGATACACATGCTAAGTCTTAAAACACGGGATTTCGAACTACACCCTAATAATGTTGGACGACTTCTTTCTTAGGAAGTGCAACAAGTACTTAAGTCATTTTTGTGTGTGAGATGTTGTTAGAGATAGAGTTCAAAACGAAGAATTACTCTAATATATTTTAAATAATCTTCACTATGTAAAGGTTTAAGTCGCAAGAAACTTTTGCTTATGTATAGTGTTGTACAGACTGATATTGCTTGATGAAAATGTTTTCTTGTGTTTTTAAAATTTTCAAGTGGAAAATTGTTGGTGAAAATTTTTTATTTTTTAAACAAAAGAAAAAGAAAAGTGGAGAATCTCACATTAGTTGGGACAACAAGAAGATGTCTCCTTATTTATTCCTACTTTTTATGGTGGGTTTGGGCCCCAAGAGGTACCCACGTTTTAGAAGGGGTGACAAGGTAGACAAATGAGAGTTTGATGGTCTTTCCACACATGCGCGCTGCCGTCAGTCTATCTGGTCGAGCGAGGTGTGGCGTGTGGTATAATAATTTGTTACCATTAGAAAAAAAAAATTCTCTTTAATTCAGTTTTTAAATTCCTCTAGGAAAATCATTCATTTTTGTCAGTCTAATAATCATTAGTTTTTTTTATCCGTTAACACGCGCATGTTACTCCGTTTTGTGCGTTCATTGTTGGCCTTCAAGGTCTTTTAATAAACTGTGTTTCGATTCTTCGAAAATACATAATTTTGAAAATAATCGCAATTCTTTTATGTTTTCTTTTTCAACCGCATGTTTTTTTCCCTATGTTTTCCAAGCACAATCTAGAAGGATGTGAACATTTTCGATCCATTTTGAGTGCATTTTTTATCGAGACAGATTTAATTTAGGTTGTTTTATCGTGGTGACAACGTAACATTCTTTCGAACTGCTTGCATAAAGGGAAGAGCCACGCAACGCCTTAAAGAGGGAGTGATCCGCGACTCAGCCTTTCACAAGTTTTTTGTTTTGTAGGTTTTGTTCGCTACTGCTAATTTCTAAGCTTCCATTCCAGTCATTTTTCGCCGGGTACCCGTCCACCCATTTTAACTTTGAAACCCCTCCTCCCCCAAGAATGCCATGGAATTCTTGGTTTGGATTTCCCACTACAAATAGAGAACGAAATGGGTCTTCATTCAAATAATTTACAATATCTTATCCAAAAAATTGAATCGACAAAGTTATCGGGATACAGAATATGGTCATTTTCAAGAAGCTTAGGAATCGAGAAGAGAAGAAACGAGAAACGGGCACTTAAAGGAGAGAGACAAATTATTGGGATGCCGAATTCTTGAACTACATCCATCAAAAACGGAAAATCACATCTAAAATTACACAAGCGATGGGTAGGCGGGTGGAAGAAGTTCCATTCTCGTAGGAGAGGAGAAGTTGTTGGAAGAGGGATTTGGTGACTCGAAGCACAGATTCATAGAGCTTTTCGTCGAGAAGATTTCGAGGTCGATCCGATGGGAGGCCGTCAAAAATTGATTCGAATTGAAAGGAGGGAAATTGAGTGGCAAGGCGAGTGAGATGGTGGATGTGACGGTGGTTGTTGAAGAAGGTGACTCGAAGATTGCCGTTTCACCGATTCATCAGTGAGAAGAAAACAACAGGAACAAACGAGCCCTTCTACCATCTCTCATGGATTAATTTGGAACATCAAATGATTTAATTTAATTAATTAATTAAGTAGGGAAAGGAATACTTTTCCATTACCTTGGCAATCAATCACAATGATCTTACAATAGAGAAAGACTATAAAATGTGGTTTTCCAGTCTTCTTCCTCTAAAGCTTTAAAGCACTCGCGTGTTACAGTAACATTTGAAATTTATCCAATAATCAAACACTCGCATCTGTATTATTAGTATTACAACTGTTTACACAAACCCCAGCAAAAGCCTAAGCAATATGTGGACACTTATAAATCTTAGCAGTCAGTTTCCTCCTCTTTTCCTAATACTTACAACTCACAACTCCAAAACTTCTACTCTTCTTACTTGACTTACTCAGCTGAAATACTGGGTGCCTGCATAACTTCCTCACCCCTTTTCTCAAACTTAGCCAGTCACTTGTTTCATATCCACTTTGTAATGCCCCGACTCCATATCGAACCGGAGTACTTCTTCCAGAAGCTGAATGGTATTGCTCTTCTTCTTCTTCTTCGTCTTTCTCTTCGAAGCTTTCAAATTTCCCCCCGGAAGTGTAGTCAACTCTATCGAAACTGATACATCTTGCGTCATCGATTGCAGCACTAGCAATTGTATTTGTCAGTCGATCAGTGGATTTTTCACTGGTTGAGTTTGAAGGTTTCATATTGATCTTGGGGTTGGGAGGATCCGAGCAAGAGGATGGCTGCCTGGCCTCTGATTCTTCCCTTTCTTGGAGGATCTTGAGAATAAGGGTCTTTAACAAGTTCATTACTTGTACAGCATGAATTAGTGCGGTCAAAGGATCAGCCATCTGCACCAGATTCAGAGAACTGCTTTTTAGTTCATAAGAGTACCCGTAGTTGTGATATTGCTAGCTTAATAGAAAGAGATGAATGATCATCTGATTTGAGGATAGATTTTTTGTGTACTTGTATCAACCAATGATAATTTACAAAATAAAATAGGGAACAGTTTATGAGTCTCCCACAAACATACAGACACACCTGAGTCATGTTTGGTGCAAAAACCATCGCAATGTTGCGTGCATTCATCTTGTTGTATGTTTCGTGTTGCACGACATCTGCCATCAAATTGATAGCCCAGTCAAGGATAGCAGCTTCCATGGGAGGGAGTAGTTTAACAAGTTGAGTGCAGTCTTCCTCTGTGTTGCAATGCATCACTTGTTCTGGGGTTAGTGAATCAAGCACACCTGTAGGAAGTTCTCTGAGCCATGCCTGTAGATGAGACAAAAACCAACTCTATTAAAATCATACAAAAAATGATAAACACAAGTAATTTAATTTGCAGATCCAACTTTGGTAGAAACCCTTAAAGAACAATCTTCCAAAATCTAAACTTCTTAAATGGGACAAAGGGAGGTTGGTTGATGATATCAGTTAAAAGAATACCTTGATCAAGCCTGCTAAACAGTGAACGTCAATGCCTCGTGGCACTACGCCACTGTTTAGTTCCTTTCGGACAAACTCTTCCTGACTATTCTCAGCATTTATTCGAAATATTCCTTCTGCCTTCAATAGTGACAAAAAATAGTTATAGTTAAAATTTGAATAGTTAAGTCAGCTAAAAGTAAGAACCATGTAAATGTCTCAGCAAACTAAATATAGTAAATATCTATACATACTTTTAGACCTCCCTCTGAATACAACCGCTTTTGCATCATAAGAAGGATTGTCGGTACACTATTTCCTCTGTCATCAAAAGAACACTGCATTGACTTGGCAGAAACTCCGAAAACGCTAGCACTGGATGACAAGAATGAGATTGAGGAATATGAATGATTAGTTAGCATAGGGGGAAGTAAAGAGATTCCAAATTGCATTTAGAAATGTTTAAAGTTCTACTCAAAGACAAATCTCTGGAAGTATTTCAAATCATACAGTAGCTGTATAACATGATAGTATCAAATATGTACATTAGAAAAATCGATCAAGAGTTCAAGCCAATTTAACAAGCTCTATTCTTCGTTGAATGGAATAGAAAGCGCTCATCAACATGTAACCTATTATTAAGTTCAACACAATATCACGCAAGACTGACTGACGTTACGCAATCAGCATGTTTAGAACCATCCATCCTTCATTAACAAACAAATTCCCTTTCCCCATATCTCACTACTAGTCTTCTATTTCCATTCCTGTTGAAAATTTTGCCTTTAAGGGTCTCATATTCCAAAGTATAATATTTCTCCCCTCCTCTATAAAAACCAAGCTCAGAAAGCGAAGGATTCTTTGGATGTTTTGCAGGATAAAAATCGAGATAGAGAAACACAACACATGGACATTCCTTGTCCTAGTTGTGATGTTAGGATTTATTTAACTAAAAGGTTCTGCAAAGCAGATTCTATGTTTAGCGAAAGGCATTCTAAAGCAACCGACCCTCTTTGGAACTTTGGAATGCCTTCCAAACATCTTCTGTCGTGGTCCCTCAAAAGCTGCAACTTCACTTCACATCTAGCTTTGAGATCGCACGTATTCCAAGAAACATCAAGAGATAGAAATATGACAGATGGTAAAAGTGAAAAGCTAAACATGAACCCAAAATAAACGTAAAATTCAAAGTTCCCAAATGATTTCATTAACAAGAAAAAGAAACACCAAACCACCAAAACCGATGAAACTGAGTAAACTATGAGTTCCCCTCTTGGATTTCCCCCTTTTTGCCTTCAATTTGACTAAAATTTTCAGAACTCCTTCAAACTAATCAATTCAAAGTTTAAGCAGCCAAAAGAATCACTTATTTCCAATTCAACTACAACCCCATTTCCAAAAACAGTCATCCAAATTCTATGTATAGAAGAAACCAATTTCACAAAAGTGCTCACCTGGCGCTTGGCACTCTGGTTGGCACCTCAGGTTCGAATTCTGTAGGCAAACCCAGAAACCCATTAAACCTATCAAATGTAACATGGGAAACATGCCTCACATTCACAGGCGAGCTAATATCCATGGAAGAAACATCATCTGGTTCCACACTGCAAGTAACCAATGATTTCCTCAATGCCGTTACCAAAATGTCAAGTATCGGAAACTGATTCCCGTTATTATTATGCCTCGTAGCTCCCTCTTGCTTGTCCTCATCGCTATCACAGACTGAATTTCTCAAAACCAAGCCAAACCCATCTTCATTTACCCCAATCCCAACCCCATCTCCATAATAATCGTCATCTTCTTCCTCTTCCTCTTCCTCTTCCTCTTCTTCCTCCTCATCATCACTGTCATAATAAGAGCTCGGCGGCGGTGGCGGCGGCTTGAACTCCGCAACTCTGACGTGTCCGCACGATTTGGATCGAAATAAACGAGTCATTGATGCTTGAAAACAAGTAAATAGATGAAAAATAAATTGCGGGTTGTTTTTATTTCTTCAGAAAAACAAACACAGAGAGAAGAAAAGAGGGTTTGCTTTGCTTGGGAGTGAAAGGAAGAGGATGACGATGGATAGATGAATGAATGAACAAAAGATTTAATGGGGGGAGAGAGAGAGAGAGGAAAAAATGGAGGATAAAGACTGTTGGTTTGCAAATTTGTAATGGAATTTTTTGTTGGTGCAGTTTGGTTGTGAATTGTGATACATAAGAGTGTGATTATGTTTTGGAAGCTTTTATGAGTGTTTTTTCTATACATTTACAGAGTGGAAATGGAGGGGAAAAGAAAATTAGCGGTATTTGGAATTGGGTCCCTTTGCTTTGAATCATTGCATTTCATGTTTTCTTTTTTCTTTCAATTTCTTCTTTTCATTTTTGATGCTATGGACTTCCAAGTACAAACCTGTTGGCTGTCTCATTAATGGCTTTCTACAATATCTAAGAGGATAACTACATTTGTATTGTATAACCATTCCAAACACTCTCATCTTTTTTTTCTTCTTTTGGTCTTCAAGCTTGTAATCCTAAATCATGATGTGTACTTAAATTACTTCTAAAAAAAATGGATAATTCCGAGAAAGTTATAAAATTCCATAAACAGTTCATATGGTTTGATAAAATATTTATGTAGGGATTATTTAGATGGGTTTTATCAAATCATATGAACTAAATTCTAATTATAAATGATAAAGATTAAATTCTAACTTAATTTTTTTTTTCAAATCTTTAGGACCAATTCTGCAATTTAACCAAAAATATATAAATAAATAAAAAATCATAAACTATTCCGTCCCAAATGTATTAAAAGATATGGAAGGGGAATTTTTCTTTTTGGGGAAGAGACAGCAATGCATGCATTGTGAAAGAGGATTTGGATTTATTATGCATCAAGTGAATCTGAGTAAAGGTTTGATTTTTTTGTAATTATATTTGCTTTGTGGAGAGTCACATGGCCACATGGGTTGTGGTCCTTTTGGACCCTTCCATTGTTCCCAACTCAAAACCCTAAATCCCAATGCCCCCCCTTTTTTATCTCTCTCTATATATCCCAAAATAAAAATCACTTTCAATTTTTTTTTTTAAAAAAAAAAACCCCATTTCTATTTAAATTTGACCCCACACCTATAATTATTGATTAATTAACTAACTTTCATGTTATATGTCAATTGATTTCTTTTGTTGGAATTGAATTGTATGATTGATTATTGCATGTCAACCTCTCTTTTTTTTTTTTTTTTTGTTGCATGCATACATATAATTTTACCTATCTATTTGTACTAGTCAAATTTCGTTGATTAAACATTTATAAAGTAATTGAAATGTCTTAATTAGTCTTTTTCGATAAATATGGACCCAAGTTTTATATTGGTTAAAATGAGAGTTAAAATACTGAATCTCGGATTGAAACGTTATATTTTTATTCTAGAAATTTATACGATCTTTTAATTTAAAATGGACATAATCATATAGAAATAAAGATTCGGGAACTAAATGCTTTAATCATTTTTAGGCTTAGAGCCCAAAATGCAAACACTATCTAAATTTGCTTGGAAAAAAAAACATGTAAAAATACTTTGTTTTTTTTTTCCTTTGGAGCTTGCAACAAACTTTTTGCCCATTTTCTTTTTTTTGCAAGAAAAAGGCAAGAACAAATCTTGTACTATTATGCAAATATAAGAATCAAAATGATGTCTTTTTTCTTAAAATATAAAATAAGAATAATGATGATGATGATTTATAATGATTGTTATTTGTCCATCCCACTTACGTTATAGTACAGCAATAACTTTATTAAATAATAAAATCAAAGAAATAGTAGATTTAACTATAAATGAAGAGGTAAAAATATTTTAAAATTAACTTATTAAAACCAAACCAGATGTCATTTTAATTAAGTTAGCTCAGATTGACTGACTAGTATATGCACCAATATTCGACCTAAATTTGAATTATAGTAGAAAAATGTTATACTTTACAATTTAATTTAAAAAAAAAAAAAAAAAACCTACTCATTAGGCCATTCCAAATTTATCTCATTTATAAAATAAGGTTTTTGCATGTACTTCAATTTTTTTTAAAAAAAAAAAAATAAGTTAAATACTAATTTAGCTCTTTATCTTAAAGCGTCTTAAATTTAGTCTTTATTACTAATATATTGATAATTGATTCGTTTTTTAAAAAAGAAAAATATTATTTGTTAACATTTTTTACTATAAATTTTGAAAATATAGGTTTATATATGAGTTGTTTTCAAATATAGAAATCTAAATCAAAATATTTACAAATATAATAAAATTTCACTGTTTATCTGCGATAGACACAGATAGTAGTTTATTACAGTCTATTGTGATCTATCGTAGATAAACTGTGATATTTTACTATTATTTGTAAATATTTTTAGTAGTTTTGTTATTTTTAAATAATTTTCTTTCATATAGTGTATTTTTCTTGTACAAAAGATGTTATTATTTAGACAATTTCAATAAAAATTAACTTGAAATAGTAAAATTAAGATTTATTAAATGTAGATCGACAAAAAAATGAGTATAGTACAAACTCGTCCTCTCTATTTTTACCCATGATAAAAGTATAGGGTGGAGATTGAGAGAGATATATGACCCAAGTATGAACTTTATGTGGCTTTCTTTAAATATCAACTGTCAAATTTATTTAATAATAAAATAATTTATTTATTTATTATTCTAAAAAATGAATGTACATATAATAGATGGATACATAATGGGGAAGTGAGAAGAGTGGGGCAGAGTTGTAATTAGTAGACACATGACATTAAATTAAATTAAATTAAAAATGATATTGACACGTGAACCCGGCCGGAATTGTCACGAAATACAGTTACCTGTCAGTCCTCCTTCGCCACCGCATGATGTTGATCACACGCTCTTCCCCACCTGTGGTCCCTCACGTGGTCCCCTCTTATTTTTCCTATTTTTTCCATTATTTCACATCCTAATTCTCCAAATTTAGTCTACGTATTTTTTATTAATATAGAAAGAAAAATGGTTGAAATTATTTTTAAATACACTAAAATATTATAGTCTATAAATGATAGACAGTGGTAAACACTGATAATAGTTTATTAGTTTTTATCGGTAATAATAATAGTCTATCAATATCTATATTTTATCATATTTATAAATATTTTGTTTCATTTTACTATATTTAAAAATATCTCATATTGAAATGTTAATTTATAAATCTATGCCCCGTTTGGTAACCATTTGAATTTTTTAAAAATTAAGTCTATATCTTACCATGATTTGCATATTTCTTAATTACAATTATCGAATTTTTAGCCAAATTTAAAAAACAAAAACAACTTTTTGAAAGTTATTTTTTTACTTCTCAAAATTTGGTTTGGTTTTTTAAACCATTTGTGAAAAATAGATAACAAAACAAAAAAAAAAATTGGTGGTGGAAGTAATGTCTATAAGCTTGATTTTCAAAAATAAAAAACAAAAAAACAAAACGGTTATCAAACAGGCCAATTGATCTATTTTGAGTTTATATTTATTTATGTTTCATTTGGTAATCATTTAGACTCTATCTAGTAATTATTTTATTTTTATTTTTAACTTTTGAAAGTTTTTTAGAAACATCAATTTCATCCCAACATTTCATGCTTTATTATCTACAAATCTACTAGTATTTTCAAAAATCAAGTTAAAATTTAAAAACTAAAAAGATATATAAAATTTGATTATATGTGAATAATATATGAAAGTTAGAAACAAATAGATACAAACTCAAAATGAAAGAACTGAATATGTAATTTAATTAAATTAATTGTGAAAATTTAAATTGATTGAACTTTACCATATATTTCCTAAATTAATCTTATTTAGAATGCAATGATTTATTAGCTATTAATAGAAACTAGAAAGATTAACTCTAAAGTACAAAAATTTGTTATTGGAAAAAAAGTCTAGAGGTTAATTAATCATGACACAACATATCAATCGTAGATATGGCCTAACTTTTGAAATCTACTCTTAATTTTATCATTATTTTACAGCTCTAACCTTCAAATAATTATTGGATTATGTTTCAGTAAATTATTAAATAATATGACGAGAATCCTATGTAAGAAAACGTTGAATTCATTATTTTAAGGAAAAGAAAACGTTGAATTCATGGTAAATAAAAATATCCTGGTCAATCAATCAAATTTACAAAATAACTTAGTTGAATAAATGCTATTTCTCATAGTAAAAAAAGAAAAAAGAAAAGAAAAGAAAAATCAATTAATGAAATAGTGTTTATCTATTAGCTCAAAATGTAATTATTGTTATTATTATTAGACAATAGTATAAAAATCAATAATATGTATTTTAGGTTAGTTTAACTATTTTCATATTAAGTCGTTGACAATCATATTTAAATTTATTATAGCATATTAATATTAATATAGAATAAAATGGTAGGTTATTTAAATTAAGAGTCCGTTTGGATTGACTTGAAAAAGAAAAGTGTTTTTCAAAAAATTCATTTTTAGTTAAACACTTTCGATAAAAATTAATTAAAATTAAATTATTGCCAAACATTTCAATTTTTTTTCAAAATGACTCATTTTTAAAATTTAAATATTTGAAAATGTACCCTAAAATTAAATAAAAATATATCTCAAAGTTAAAACACTTCAAAACGTACCCCAAAATTAAATAAAAACGTATCCCAACGTTAAATAAGAAATAGTTGAATATGCAATATCCCAAATAAATGGACTGATTTGAAGGGGGAGAAAAGTGTGACAGCATAGATTATTTATTTATTTATTTGTTTTGTTTTCGGAGGAAACATAGTCGTTTGTTTTTTTTTTTTTTTTAATTATTTATTAGTATTATTATTATTATATATTTGGTGAGACTGCAAGAGTCTATTTCTTGTAAGGATGATAAATGATAAGCTCCAG
>NC_052349.1:9647070-9713174 GCF_009727055.1 Benincasa hispida | reverse complement strand
AAAAAAAAAAAAAAAAAAAAAAAAACAGATAAGATGGTTATACACATTACTAATAAAATTGGGTGTAGCCATTGTTTCATTAGTAAATTGTGGTGCTAATTTTAGAGTAACTTAGATGGTTAAAAACACATCAATCTTAATTGAAGAATAAAAACGAATAAATTAAAAATTAAAAAAAAAAAATACTACATATTTTCATCATCGGTTAAAGATACAGTCAAATATATATATATATATAATCCCACTTACATATCTCCACACGAACGATTAGGTCTAGTTTGTGCTTCAATGACGGATAAGGCAGTTAAACTACCTACACCTGTTTGGTCCGATCGCTTAGCAGCTCTTTCTAAGAGACGGGAATGTAAATAGAAAACATCGTCTAAGAAAGCCTCACGATCTGGTGGTCGGTGTAGCAATAATGACATTTGTTGATATGCCACCACCTGTTTACTAAGATCATCATAGATTATTAATGCGTGCATTCCATTATCGTAGAAATATTCTCCCATAGCACACTTAGAATATGGGGCCAGAAATTGAAGAGGAGTAGGATCTGAAGTGATGGCTACTACGAGAGTGGAATATTTCAAAGCATTCCTTTCTGAAAGAGTTTGAACTAATTGTGCCACAGTTGAGCATTTATGTCTAATCGCTACATAGACACTATATAATGTCTCACTCTCAAAGGTAACCCTTGAATTTATTTTCACCATTAGTTAAAGATATGTAACTGTCAAATATATCTAGTAAATATAATCATATTTGACACGTCTCATGACATAATATGAAAAAATTATAACAAAGATGGAACTGACTCACATACGATTAAATAATCCAATTATTATTGTACAAATAGTCAAATAACTATTCAACTTGGTGCCATATTTAAAATAAAGAAAAAAGATACAATTATATGAAAGACACATTTAGAAATTACCCCATTTGAAGTTTGGATCACAAGAAAAATTTATGCATAAAAAGAAACGATTTCTAAAATTGTTGAAAACAATACATCATAGTTGTTCGATAATGATATTGCACTAATTTTCTTTTTTGTTTGTTTTTTTCCCTACAAAAAAAAAGAGACTAAATTGCAAGACTTTGTCCTTTGCAGAATCCAGCCAATTTTAGATTCTTTCAATGTCCTTCAATGGAAACCTCAAATCTTAGGTTACAATTAAAATAATAATTAAATACTCCAAAGTTTTAGACTAAATTCCATACGGTTCTTTCAATGTCTTCTTCAATGGATACCTCAAATCTTATGCTACAATTTAAATAATAATTAAATATACAAAGTTTAAATCAATACTCTCATTCTCACATTATATTTTATATTTCAGATATTAGTAGCGGGCAAGAATATATTATCGTCCTAGGTATATATATTATATCATGAAATTAATAATTTTTAATATTTAATAAAAGTTTCAAGTCATATCTAAAAATATATATTGTCATGCTTTGAATAATCATTTGTGGTAGAAGCAGAATTGGCATAAAAATCTCTACGTATACCTACTCCTATTGGGATAAGGAATTCCAGGTTTGATTAAAAGTGGGAGCAAACTATGGACACAAATCGGGTCCATGAATTAAGGATGGAAAAGATATCCCCGACCCTAACATTGCTCTAAATACTTTATATATATATAGTTATATAGTTATATCTATATTCTTTATTTATATTTATATGTAAAACCGTAGCTTAAAGGTACTATTTCTTTGTTTTTTTTAACTTTCTTTAATTTCATTCCATAATATAATTAACTTTAAACTTTTATTAAATCTACAATAAAAAAGAAAATATTTGTTTATTATTAATTTAAATAAATAAAACAATAATAATATCAACTTGTTTCCTAATATATTCACCACTTCAACATAAATATCAAATTTTAATTACTTTAAATTAAAAATAAAAATAACAAACGATGAATTTTTTTCATAGAGATTTGATCTCTACACAGGAATTTCCGACCCCAAACTTAACTCCCCAAAATTGGATATGGGACGAGGACAAGAATTACATATCCCCATGGAGACGGGGATGGGAAATGCATCCCCGCCTCACTCTGCTACCAACCCTTACTTGTTTTGTACTTGATTTTTAAATAATTTTAATAATCTTTGATTATTTTTCTAGTGCGGTGAATTATTCAAATTTTTAATTATATATAACAAAACTTTAGTTACCAATGTAGTTAAGTTAAGTGCATGACTTTGATATCCATGGTTAAGGTTTATAGACTTTCTACGTATATCTATAATAATGTGATACGTGTTGTTTATTTGATTTTGATTGTATCCCCCAACAAAATCATTTTGATGAAGACATTGCTCATAATTTACATATATGTTCGTGATCTTTCCCCTTAGTTATAATAGTTAATGTGAGATTTTGGATAGTATTCTCGATTATTGTTTATTTCGATTTTGTTGCCATCGGTTTAATTTTTAAAAAAAATGATTAAATTCTTGAAATTATTACTGGGAAGTTACGAGATTGAAAAAAATCGATGGAATAATGATGATTTCTGTTCTTCCTTTGGCAAATCCCTTCAATAAATATATAAAGTTGACACCACAACTTTCTCATCAAAGTTGTTAATTGTTAATTAATCCCCACCACCAATTGGTTTGGTCATGAACAATGATTTTCTTCCAAATTAGGTAAAAGAAAACAAAATAAAAGAAAATTTTAATGTGATAGTTGAACTTACAAAAATGTTACTAATATTTTATCTATTTAAGATTAAAGTCTTCCTACATAGTTTATTACTTGTAGACGAAATAAAATAGTACATTATTAAAACTAATTAATTATTACATGATCGATTATTACTATTTCAGCAATCCATACTCAATGTGTCAATGATGCTCTTTTTGCTTAAACCCTTGCAATTAAGGAATGTCTGGAGCTAGCAATCACCTTGAAATGTCAAAATATCATCATGGAATCTAATTGCATGTTTGTGATTAACCTTCTTCGAAGGAAATCTTCTGTCATTGTTGAAATTGAATGTTGTATAAACGATATTCACTCACTCCAAAGAAGCTTTACATCGTCCTTATTTTCGTTTGCTCCTCCTTCGTTCAATGCGCTAGCTGATTGTGTTGCTAAATTTGCGAAGAAAGATCCCGTAAACACCCTATGGTTGGAAAACTTTTCCTCTTGTTTTCTATGTATTGTTGAAAAAGATTGTAATAACTCTTTTGCCCGTTAAGCTTATTAATATAATATGAGGTTTTTGTTAAAAAAAAAAAAAAAAAAAAAAAAAAAAAAAAAAAAAAAAAGCCTAATTAATCATTTAACTTATACCCATGTAAGGTTTTTAACCCAAAAATATTGAAATAATGTCAAAGAAAATGTGAGAACTTAGCCCATCAACTATACTCCTATATAAAAAATACATTATTACAACAATAAAATGAAAGAATTTGGTTTGTTCCAGTTGGTGAACTTCATGTTAATTTGTAATAATAATGATACAAGTGGTATAGAATTATACCATATAGTAATTTTATAAGAACTTTGACTTCGATTCGAGATGTTTTTTAAGATCGTTTGAATTGACTTAAGAAAAAAATATTTATCAAAAAACTCATTTTTATTCAAACACTTTTAATAAAAATTGTTGAGATTACACTTCAAAAATTATTTTAAATAGTTATCAAACATTCTAATTTTTTTTTTTAAATAACTTAATTTTTAAATTAAATATTTAAAAATACAATCGAAATACACCATTGATATGATATATATATTCACCAACTTTGGTTATATTAATATAAAGTTGTTGAGGAATATTGATTATTAATTTAGTTTTCTTTACACTTAATAAAATAGTCAAATGCTTGGTTTCAAAGCATGCATGACAGGTAAAACATTAACACACATGCCATTCCATGCACAAGAAACAAGAAAACTTTTTGAAATTATTTCACACATTATTCTTTTATTAATAATCATCTTTTCTTTTTGGGTTTTTTCCCATTTTTAGTTACTTTCAAGCTACTCCAAGAACTTTAATTTATTGCATTTTACACAGATAAAGATGGTGGAATGGTTAGATCAAAGAGAAAAATGGTGGAATAGTTGGATCATTTTATGTTAATGTCTTAACTAAATCACAACTTTAAATCAATTAAATTTGAGAAATTTGCGATTTGAAATATTGAAGTTGTTAGCGGTTTATAGTAATAATAATAGTAAAATCGTTGCTAATTGATGTAAGACTATTTATTTTTATTTAAATAATAATATATACTTTTAATTATAATGAGCTAAATATTTTATTTATTTCATAAAAAGGCAATTTAAAAAAAAAAACACTATTATAACTTCTTCTATTTAATTTTTGAATTATTTTTCTTGTACACAACTTCTTACAAGCAAAGAAAAATGAAACAATAGAAAACATTGTTTGTGGGTTGGACTTCATGTCCAATGGGCCAAAAGTTAAGTATAAGATATTAAAGCACCACTTGGCTTTTGGTCTTTGTCCTTCCATCTTTTTTGGACAAATAACATATATAGCTTTTGTTTGTTGACATTTAAAAACTTGTTAATTTACCATTTTCTCCCACTCTTAATGAAGTTTAAAAGCTTAATTAGGGATTTTTTTTTTTTTTTTCGTTTTTGAAAATTTTTTTCTTAAATTTTCTTTATAATAGCTTTCATCTTTTATAACCAAACATTAATAAGATTCCTAAAATATAAACTAGTATTTCATGTTTTTTTTAATACATCCCAGAAAATCTCATCACATATGTAAATAATGTTTATAAGTTTAAAAGCTTAATTAGGTCCTTGTGGTTTTTAATTTATAATTTTCAAAAATGTATTTTTTTTTTTATAGATTTTCTTTACAATAATTTTCATCTTTTCTAATAAAACATTAAAACTCATAGTCAAATTTTTTAAACAAAAACAAGTATTTAATTTTTTTCAACGAAAACTACTTGTATTTTGAATAAATCCTAAAAGTAAATAACAAAACAAAACAAAGAAATTCACATATTTATATATTTTATTTTAAAAAATTAAATAGTTATCAAATGTATGTTAAATTCGTATTCAATTTGTTGGAGTAAATCATAGATTTTCTTGTTATTTACTGCTTCAACGTGACATTCTGTATTTAGTTAATTATTTGTACAGACAAATTTAAAATAAAAATAAAGAAAATTAAAAAAATGAAGGTCCACAAGGGTTGTTTGTGTGTTTGAAACACACAAAAGACAGAGCTGTTGGTTTCTTCTGTCCCATTCTTTAATGGCTGCACTCTCCAAATGCAACCATTTTCAAACAACTCTTTCACTTCTTGCCTCCACTCAAATTTCCATTCTATTTTAATTTTAATATTATCCCGATATTTTCATAAATCAAATGATTTTTTTAAGTTATTAATCTATTATTGTAATTTATTGAATAATTTATATTTTTTAAGGCTTGTATATTACGCTTTCAAGTCTAAGATTCTTATTGATTTACTTTTCTTAAACGACTTGTGAGAGTAAAAGATTTTCCATAGAATAATATATGGGTTGTTGAATGTTTACAAACTTTAGATCAATTAACAAAAGGATTACTCGAGGTTAATCTTGGTGTTCCGATGATCAGATCACCTAAAATGAATGGACAGTT
The DNA here is from genome assembly GCF_009727055.1 of Benincasa hispida. Taxonomy (NCBI): domain Eukaryota; kingdom Viridiplantae; phylum Streptophyta; class Magnoliopsida; order Cucurbitales; family Cucurbitaceae; genus Benincasa; species Benincasa hispida. The sequence continues at coordinate 9,707,521 of NC_052349.1, read as the reverse complement.
TGTTGGTGATATATATAATTTAATTATCATGTCGTATTTTTAAGATCCTCGCATTCGGATGTGATTTGGTTTATTCATAGTTATTTGGGTGTTGTATTATCTTTTGAATTATAATTTTTTTTTCTATTCAGAGTTATCGTTAGGTTTCTAATTTCTTTTTATTTTGTTATAAATATTTTGTAGGAAATATTACTCGAATATTGAAAATTGATTAACAAAAAGCGAATTAACTTTGGTTAATTATCTTTCTTTTTTTCTGAAAAAAAGTAAAAATAGTAAAAAAGAAAATGTTAATATAAACAATAATAATTTTGTAAAAGAACAAATTGTGGCATGTAAAAATTTGAAAAAAAGTAAAAATAGTAAAAAAGAAAATGTTAATATAAACAATAATAATTTTGTAAAAGAACAAATTGTGGCATGTAAAAATTTGGACTAGATTTTTAAAGATTTTTTTTTTTTAAATAATAATAAATCAAAGAAGCAACTTTGATTCTTATTGTGATGGTTGGTATGGCAGCCAGGTGGGAGGCTCCAGATGGAAACTGAAGTCTTTCAGTCCATTCAGCTGAGCTGACACATAAATTTGTATATATTATATTATATAGTTATTAACATTAAATGACAAAATTTTCATAGTCAAATCGAAAACGAAAATTTGTTACTAATAAATAGATAAATAAATATTGAAAACGATAGAAATCAATCTCAATCAAAATCTGACCCTTGGATCTTCAGTCAATTATACACATGCAATATCTTTTCAAATTTGCAAATTCTTTTCTACAAACTTCCATTAAAATTTAAATCACCCGTAGTACAAGTATCGGCCAAATATGATGGTAAAAATTGAACCATCAATCTTACATAAATGATATAATTTATACAATTATGTAACTTTGAAGATTCAATTGATCCAATTTTAATATTTATATAAGTTTGATGGTTCATTTTTTAGAATTTAAAGGTTAAGGACATAGTTACAACTACCATTATACTTTAGAAATGGTTTTTTGGAATTTACCCTAAAATTTATTTTGAAAAGGTTATTGGTGTGGGTAAAAATGAACTAAAAGACATAGTCAACATTTAGTAAAGATAATAAATAATCAAACTCAAAAAATGATACAAACTAAATGAAAATAGCACCATTAGACCAAAATAGGACTAGGATAGAGCGTAGAACAAATCCACATGCTTGCGCTTAACCGATGTTGAGGCTAAGGCTAAGCCTGACATATTGTTGAATGAGACATTCCTCAACTTGGTTAATTTAAAGATTAGTTTCATTCGACTTTGAAATTCTATTTTAGACGACTCAAGTCACACACCATATAAATATATCCATGACTCAAACGGAAAGTAAATTCATTCTCTAATCTCAATTTTCTAAACTCGCTACACTTTTCCACTCCCAGACTTAAACATTAGAGTGCGTGTGATAGACACCGTACATCGGTATGCTGATTTTTTTATTTTGTTGATCACATTCTTTTTTCTTAAAAATATTTATTGATGTGGCATGATAAGATTAAGTATTTTTTTTCTAATCGAGATTTGGCATCAACAATTATAATTTCTTAAGAATCTTTTAACGAAAATTGAAATGACAAAAAGCAATACTTACATGGGGGATAAAGCATAAGGTCACCTTTTGCAGTTTTTATACACAATTTTTTGAATAAGGAACAGCCGCGGAATCAACTTTTAATTAACAAAAAGAAGTTTATTCGTTTAGAATATTGTACCAAGACATTGCAAAATAACTTTTCCAAATTTTATTGAGAAAATTAAACAATTTTATAGCATATATAAATAAGTTATAACGTTACATTTTTTTTTGTTAATTATGAAGGTGAGTAGTTGATAAATAGTCCATTCTAATATAATTTAGCAGATAAAGATACTAATTGTAGCTTAAATTTATAGTTCACAAAAAATCGCAAATCATATTCTTGCGTTTGAAATTGAAAATTAGGTACGTTAATGGAATATATCTAAAATTTAATTGATAAAACATCAATTACGGTTCAAAGTTGTGCAATTACTTAACTTTAGAAGGAAGGGAAAAAAGTGGGAAAAAATGTGAATTTGTTTGAAGGCTTGTTTTATAGGGTTTATTCTCCTATGAATTTATGAAATTTTTTATTTTATTTTCATCTTTTTACTTTCTACTTTTTAACATGTTAGTTCCTCTAAAGTCTATGTGCTAATCTGATGACAATTTAGTCTATGTGCTAATATGATCAAAATTGTCATGTGGCAAATTTTTCTTTTCTCAAAATATATTTATATTTTTTCTTGTGTGATGGAAAAAAATAATCTAAAACTGCTTTTTAAAGCCTCATTTGATAATTATTTGGTTTTTTTTAAAAAAATAAGTTTATTTCATCCATATTTCTTAAAAAAAATAAATTAAAACTATTGTTTTTAATTCTCAAAATTTGGCTTAATATTTTAAACCATAAGTAAAAGTTAGATAACAAATTATAAAATCTGGAGGTGAAAGTAATATCAATAAATTTAATTTTTAAAAAATAAAAACTAAAATGGTTACAAAATAGGTGTAAACTATTCATTTTCTTTTACTTAGAAAAAATATATCTTTTGATCTCACTACGTTTTTAAAAGCTCATAATTTAGTTATTTTTACAAAATTTTACCAAAGATTCTAAAGAAAAAAGAAGAGTTCAATACAAATTTGAACAACATCTCAAAGAAAAGAAATTTGTTGAGTCGAGTCTAATATTTTTGCGGAAATTGTGATTAAAAAAAGAGTAAAAATTGAATTACTTCGAAGATATATATAACAAAACAAGAATAAAAATTAAAGTAGACAAAAATAGATGTTTTGATAGCAACTAAATTATTTCTTAATATAAGCACAACAAAAATGGAGGTAGGCCGAACTATCAATACGACCCGATTAATATGAACAAAATAAAATTGCAGGGTTTTTTTTATTTATTTTCTTGATAAGAAAATGCAAATTTGATATTATATATATGTAGATTGAAGTTTTGTTAGGATTACAGAGTAAAATATTCCCAAAAAAACCTAGAATTAAGAAGCAAAGAGAGAGTGTAAGAGAAAAATATACAGAAAAACGTCGAGAATTTATTAGATTGGGAATTTATTGTGTACGTTCAGAAGGAAACCCGAAAGCAACCGAGGTGGTGGTGGTGGTGGTGGTGACGGCGGTGGAAGGAATTTTCACGGTCAATCATGCCTTGCACGTGGCGAAACTCCTCCACGTGGCAAGGAATAGCGATGGTCCCCTTCTGATCAAATCCATACTCTTCCTCCGCCTCTTTCAGTAATTGCATGAACCGCGGGTGATTGAAGTACATCACCGGCACCACAAATCTCTGCTGCTCTTCCCCTTTCTGCCCTACTCTCACCGCCAAACACCCTTTCGGTACGGCGGCGCTGGACTGCCGTCGTCTCTCTCCGCCGCCCATTCCCACGACGATAAATTTAATATATATATATATATAATCGATAAAAAGGATTAGAAAATCAGAAAGGGGTTGGGAATTTGGGGGAATTTGAAGTTTAGAGGGGAAAAGGCCATGGATCTGAGGGGGTACTGGGAGGAAGTGAAAGAGCGTAAAACGACGTCGGATTTGGAGAGTAATTGGGGATGGCCATGGCTTTGGTCTCTGTTTTAATTAAATTACATTATTCACAGTGTACTAGGGTTTGGTTTTATATAGGAATTTGGGACTCGATTAAAAACCATACAAAGTGGAATTAAGTGGGTCTCCCTCTGCCTTCCCATCAAACCATCCACTTCTTTCATTTCATTTTTTCTATATTATATAAATTATAAATTTGATCCCTATTAGAATATTTTATTAATCCAATTAAACCATAAAGTTTGAATAACTCAATTACAAATTTGGTACAATTTTTACTCCAAATTTTCGATCTAATCCAATTAGACCATAAATTTATCAATTTTGCATGAAAAGCATGTTAGAATAATTTATTTTTTTAGTCGTCCTATTGAAATTGAAAGACAATGAGTTGGAAAAAAATAGAAGAATATTCTAACAAATAACAACCTGAAAACAGAAAAATGATAATAAAGGAAATACAATTCTATCATCCCTCGCAAGCGAACAGAGGGAGAGAACCACTGTGAGCTTGGTCTAAGGCAATTGAACTGTGGTGAAGCAAGGGCTTTGGTCATGACATTTGCAAGCTTGTCCTTTGATCGAACAAACCGAATACATAGCTGATAACGAGCAACTTTTTCTCTGATAAAGTGATGGTCAATTTTAATATATTTAGTATGGTTGTGAAGGATCAGATTTGTAGCCATGTAAGTCGCACTTAAGTTGTTACAAAGTAGCATTAGAGCAAGGTAGTGTTTAAGACCAATCTCAAACAAGATGGACTGGATCCACAACAGCTCGGCAACTGCATTTTCCATACCACGATACTTAGATTTTTCACTATTGCAAAAAACCACTTTTTGCTTAGATGCACCTTAAAAAACCAAGCTAGAACCAAGGAACACACAAAAACCATTGAAGCTTTGTCGATCATCAGGACAACTAGCCCAATAAGAATCTGCATAACAAATGAGGGCAAAAGATGGCCATTTAGTGACTAAAATGCCATGGCTAATAGTGCCTTTCAGGTACTGTAGGAGTCTTTTGGCAACTTGAAAATGGTTTGATGTAGGAGCATGAAGAAACTGACATAATTTATTGACAGAAAAACATATGTCAGGTCGAGTTAATGTGCAATACTGCAATGCGCCCGCCACGCTTCTATACTCCGTGGTATTAGCCAAAGGTTCACCATCTTTGATAGACAGTTGAATGTCATGAGCCATAGGAGAGTGAATAGACTTGTAGTCACTGAGATAAAACTGACGGAGGAGATCTTCAATATATTTGACTTGACTTAAATGCAACATATTATCATCCTAAGAGACTTGAAGTCCAAGAAAAAAGGAGAGTGGTCCAAGATCTTTGAGAGCAAAGGATTTATTTAAAGCTACGATAAACTGCTTGATTGTTAAAGGAGAACTGCCAGTCACAATGAGATCATCAATGTAGATTAGTAAAATAATAAGCTAAGATTTTAGAGCGATAAATGAACATAGAAGAATCAGCTAGTGCACCTACAAAACCTCACTGCATAAGACATGAGCTAAGTTTGGAAAACCAGGCTCTAGGACTTTGTTTGAGACCATACAAAACTTTCTCGAGTAACAACATGTGATTGGGTTGAGTAGAATCAACAAATCCAGCTAGTTGCTTCATGTATACCTCTTCATTTAACTCGTCTTTTAATAAGGCATTGTGAACATCTATTTGCCGAATGACCCAACCATTGGACATGGCAAGGGTAAGGACAATGTGAATGGTGATGGGTTTAATAACTAGGCTAAACGTGTTAAAATAATTAATGCCATAGTCTTGGTTGAAGCCTTGGGCAACCAACCGTGCCTTGTACCTCTCAATTTCTCCACTTAGTTTAAGCTTCAATCGAAAAACCCATTTTGAACCAATGACTTTCCGCTCAGGAGGAGAAGGAACAAGAAACCAAGTGTTGTTTTTCAAAAGAGCTTTATATTCCTCTAGCATGACCCTTTTCCACTTAGGATGCAGGAGGACATCTTTATGAGACCGTGGTTTAATGACATCCAAATCATAAACAAATGCCTTAGAAAACCAAGCTTTAGGTTTAAAAATGCCATCCTTGGATCTGGTGATCATGGGATGAGTGTTTATGGGTGAAAAAGGGAGAGAGGTAGATGGTAAAGTGGTGAAAGAGGGAGGAGGAACAATTGGGGATGATAGATTTGTAGGAATTTCTAAAAGAGATGGGGAGGTGGAAGTATGTGTAAAGGTGGGTAAGGAGAGGGAAGAAGAAGATGTTAAGCTAACAGACAGAGATTAGGGAGATGAGGGGTGAGGAGAAGAGAGGGAATCAATAGGAGGTATGCTAGGGGAACAAGGTGAAGGACTTGAAAAAGGCAAACAAGAAGGGGATGATTGAGGCAGAGAGGCAGTGACTAAAGGAGGATTATTAGAGGAGGATATCTCAGAGTTAGGCCAAATAGGAAGAGATATTAGAATTGGAATAAGTGGTGTTTCTAAAGGAGAAGAGGGAATGGAAGAGACTTTGGAAGAGAATGCAAAAGGAAAAACAGACTCATTAAAGACAACATGTCTTGAAATATATATGCGGCCACTGGATAGATTAAGGCATAAATAGCCTTTATAAGATAGAGCATAGCCAAGAAAAATGCACTGTCGAGACCTAAACTGAAATTTATTGTCATTGTAAGGATGCAAGAAGGGAAAGCAAGTACAACCAAAAGACTTCAAGAGTTTGTAAGGGAGGTTATCAAACAAAATAGTGTAGGGACATCTATTGGCAAGTAAAGGTGTAGAAGTATGATTGATGAGATAAACAGTAATTTGGAAGGAAAATGTCCAAAACTTATGAGGCACATTGAAGTGAGCTAATAATCAACGACCAACTTCAACAACATGTCTATTTTTCCTTTCTGCAAACCCATTTTAGTGAGGAGTGTAAGGACAAGAGATTCTATGAAGGATACCATATTTGTTTAGGACAGGAGACAAGGTAGAAAATTCATCTCCTTCATCAGTTTGGAGAGACTTAATTTTGGTGGAGAACTTTGTTTCAATCATAGCTTTGAATTGAAGAAAAATAGGAAGAAATTCACTTTTAGTTTTAAAAGAATATAACCAAGTAAATCGGGAGTATGCATCAATAAACAAGATAGAGTAACGAACACCATTTATTACAAAGATAGGGGAAGGTCCCCAAACATCAGAGTAGACAAGATCAAAGAGATATTTAACTAAAGAAGTGGATTTATCAAATGGAAAATAATGGCTCTTGGCCATTTGACAAGAATTGAAAAAATAGTTGAAATTTTTGTCTGAGAATTTGAAATTACATTGAGATAAAACTAGTTTGACAATATTAAACGGAAGGTGACCAAGACGATGGTGCCAAAGTGATAGATTCTGGACTGTTGAGAGAAGAGTCACAGGCAACCTTCGAGAGTGATCAACATAAGGTCATTTAAAAGGCAGAGACAATCGGTAAAGGCCACCATCAAACTTGCCCTGGAAAAGGATTCTCTTGGATTGAAGATCCTTCACAAGGAAACAATTATGAAAAAATTCAACAGAGGCATGATCATAATAACATAATCAAGCAATGCTAGACAACAAAGGAGCATGAAGGATTGAATGCAATGAGAAATACTGATTTGGTATAGCTGAAGACAGAGTAGTAGATCCAACATGAGAGATGGGTAGAGACATACAATTACCAATAACTACCTACTCAACACATAGTAAGAAGAGGCTTGCTACATATTATTCATGTCAGAAGTCATATGATGAGTAGCTCCTGTGTCAAGAAACCAACCTTCGTCGAGATGATGTCACACAAGCATGCAACAGAAGCAAACAAAATCAATAAGCACTCTAATTACATTTTATTTGAGTTTCAAAGCATGCATTTTCAAAAAAAAAACACAAGATGGTTTCAAGTTTCATACCTTTGATGAATTCTCCCGAATCCAATCTTTTCTTCACTCCCTTTCAGCTCCAAATCAGCCATGAACCACTTATTTCATGCAAGATGTTGGGCCTGCTTCTTGTTGAATGTATTTTAAAAGCCCAAATGATGAATCCAGTGGCCCTGCTTTGCTAATCCAATTCGTGAGCCCAAGAATTTTGCCCCAAAATGAATTTTGGTTTGGTAGAGTTCTTGGCTATTGTTTGTCACGAACTTCCAGCTAATGTGCTCCATGTGGTTCACTTCATTAACCCTTACCTGATGGAAGTGAAATGAAAACTTTATTCTGATGGGAATTTGTACAGAATTAATTTATTTCTCTCTCTCTCTCGTTCTCTCTTTCGATATTGCTGAGCTTTTCTAACCCTAATCTTTTGTTTGTTCTGTGCGACTGCTTGAGTAAATGATTGGTGATAAAGAGCATGCAATCTTGTAGAAGAAAAGAGGAAGAAGAGTTCTACACAACGATATACGTGGTTCGGTAAAATGATGCCTACATCCACGGGAAGGAGAGGAGATCTTATTCAAGAGCTACGTCATAGCTTTTCTTTTTATAGATTTCAAGCTTTCTTGAAGTTTTTGTATGTTGTATATTATGAAATTTTTAAATGATGAGTATTTATACTATTTTTCTGATACAAGTAGTTACAATAACAAACTGTAAAAAGTTAAGAAATGTGAACAACTGTTGAATATGTTGAATGTTTGAGCTTATTTACTTCAAATCTCTATCTTAAGCTTAACATGCAAGCTCTTCTCCTTCTAGATTTGACATGTCTTCACCCTTTTTCAGGAAGCTGAAAGCCGATCTGACCAAGACAGTTTGCTAGCTTGAGTTTGGATACAAGTTTGGTAAGCATGTCGACTGCATTTTCGGTGGTATGAACTTTAAGTACTTCGACTTCTCCTTTCTCTATTCTGTCTCTTACAAAGTGATATTTAATATCTATGTGTTTGGTCCTTGAATGATATTGAGGGTTTTTGGATAGGTGAATAGCATTTTGGTTATCACAGTAGATCTTTACTACTGTTTGATTAATACCAAAGTCCTTCATCAACCCCTTTAACCACAATGCTTCTTTTATTGCTTCTGATAAAGCCATGTACTCTGCTTCTGTGGTTGATAATGTTGTGATTGACTGCAAATTTTCTTTCCAACACAAAAAATTAGGACCAAATAAGAATAGATAACCTATAAATGATCTTCTTTTGTCTTGGTCACCTGCAAAATCTGAATCAACATATCCATATAGTTATAAATTTGTTTCATTAGTACTTTGATATGTTAATTTTGACTGTTTAGACCAAATTAGATATCTTAAAATCCATTTTGTTGCTTTCCAGTGCCTTTTTCCAGGGTTAAACACGTATCTACTGACAAGACTAGTGTTGTATGATAGGTTTGGTCTAGTAGATATCATTAGGTACATTAGACTCCCTACTGCTTGATTGCATGGAATTGATTGCATTTGAGTCAAATGTTCCATGTCTATTTCTTTTGGTGAGTTTTTTAGGAAAGTTTAAAATGACTAGCAATATGTATAATGACTAGTTTTGCATTAGACATATTAAATCTGTTAATTGCTTTTTCACAGTAGCTTAATTGACTAATGGTTAGAGTAGAGGAAGTCCTGTCTCTTTGAATTTCAATCCCAATGATCTTTTTAGAATGACCCAAATCCATCATGTCAAATTCTCTCTTTAGGATATTTTTGACATGAATTAAATCCTCCTTAGATTTCCCTGCTAGTAGCATATCATCAGCATAGAGTAGTAGATAGACTTTGTCCTTATAGGTAGTTGAATTAATAAAAGAACAAATATCGTAAGAACTTCTTTGAAATCCAATACTCTCTATATAGTCATTAAACCTTCTGTACCAACATCTAGGGGATTGTTTAAGACCATATATAGATTTGTTTAGGAGACAGTATAGGTCTTCCTTCCCTCTTTCTTCAAACCCTTTAGGTTGAACCATGTGGATAACCTCTTCTAAATTTCCATGAAGGAAAGTAGTTTTAACATCTAGTTAATCTAGTTCAAAGTTGTATTGAGCAACTAGAGATAAAAGAAGTCTAATAGAGGTTTGTTTTACTACTGGTGAAAAAATTTCAGAATAGTCTATGCCTTCCCTCTGAGTAAACCTCTTAGCCACTAGCCTTTCCTTATACCTAGGCTTTCTTCTTTGGTAGAACTTTCCTTTAGTTTATATATCCATTTAGAGGCTATAGGTTTGCATCCTTTAGGAAGAGGGGCTAGGGTCCAAGTATTATTAACAGTGAGTGATTCCATTTCTTCACACATAGCTCGAATGCAAGACCTAGCATTAGGACAGTTTACTGCCTCTTCAAAAGTGCCTGGTTCTTGGTCATTAGGAGCTATTGTGGCATTTAAGACTAGGTTCATATAATTAGTTTCAGTATACCTAGCTGGACGAACAATCACTCTTCTTTGTCTATCCCTAGCCAAAGAATACTAACTTAGATCAGGTACAACTTCAGTATTCCCAGTATGCTTATTTGAGTTTTCCTCTTTTTCTTCTTCAGTTTCATTAGGAGGGTTATGGCTAGTGGAAGAATCTTTAGGTCTCTCCACCTCAATCCCAGCAGTATTAGGGCTATTAGGAATTTCATAAGTTTTCTTTTTACATAAACATCTTTTTTTTCTCTGAAAATGGCATCCCTGCTTATGACAAACATTTTCTCAATAGGATTCCACATCTTAAAGCCTTTGACACCTTCTGAGAACCCAACAAACATACACTTTACTGCCCTATACTTTAGTTTCCCCTGATTTTGGTGAATATAGCCAACACATCCAAATACCCTTAAATTTTCTAGGTTAGGTGGATATGTGGTCCATTTTTCTTCAGGAGTTAGAAAGTTTAGGGAGGAATGAGGACATCTATTTAAGATGTACACAGTGTAGCTTGCTGCCTCAGCCCAATATTTTTCACTAAGGATTGCATCTGAGAGAAGACATCAAACCCTTTTCATGACTGTTCTATTTAGTCTTTCAACTACTCCATTCTGTTGAGGAGTGAATCTAACAGTCCTATGCCTAGTTATTCCTGTTTCTTTATAGAATTTGTTAAACTCTTCATTATAAAATTCCAGTCCATTGTCAGTTCTTAGGTATTTAATTCCTTTAGAAGTTTACTTCTCTATCATGAGTTTCCATTCCTTAAACCTATCAAACACTTGGTCTTTAGTTTTAAGGAAGTAGACCCAACTTTTTCTAGAGAAGTCATCAGTAAAAGAAAGTAAATGCTTTGAGCTGGACCCCATAGGTCAGAGTGTATATAATCTAGGATAGCTTTTGTGGTGTGTTGTGCTTTAGTGAAACTTTTCCTTATTGCTTTTCCTAAAACACAGTGTTCACAAAATGTTAGATTTTCTAAGAGACTTTTAGGTAGAATCCCTTGTTTAGATAGGACTTCTAGGCATTTAGCACTAATGTGAGATAATCTTTTGTGCCAAACATCAACCTTTGTGATCTTATTTGTGGTGGCAACATATGCCCCTGTCATCAGTTCAACTCCTTTGATCACAAATAAGTTATTTATCTTTTCCCCAACTAATATCACCTTAGAATCCTTTAGCACCTCAAGGGTTCCTCCTTTACCCCTATACTCACACCCAATTGCATCTAGCATACCTAAGGAGATTAGATTTCTCTTAAGAAGTGGACCATATCTCACATTCCTAAGGAGTTTAATAGTTCCATCCTTAAGTTTCATAGAAATAGAGCAAATGCCTTCTATCCTATAGCCTTGGTTGTTTCCCATATAAACTATTTCTTCTTCAATTTCTTTAAAGGTGTTGAACCATAGTCTCATTGAGGTCATGTGGTAGGTGCATCCAGAATCTAGGACCCAATCATATTTTCCTAGAGGATTTACATAATTGGATTTGTCTAAAGTTGAGGCTAAAGCTCTGAATAGATAAAGGAGCCTTCTACAACAAATGCTTCGAGCTGTTTGCCTTTTGAGTCATTTTCTTTCTTTTGATTTTTTCTTTTTCGAATAAAACAGTCTTTGGTTAAATGTCCTTTCTTTTTGCAATACTTACATTTTATTTTCTGTTTAGACTTATTATCATCTGAGTTATATGGTTTTCTGTCCTTTGAATGATTTTGTTTAAAGTTTCCTTTAACAAATAACCCTTCAGTATTCGTTAACTATCGAGTCACACCACTATAGCTCGATAGTTGCACTCTCCTCATTGTAGATATATTTGTGTCCAGTGATATAATCATGACCAGTAAGTAGACCATTCACAGGTTGTTCGTAATGACCAGTAAGTAGACCATTCACAGGTTGTTCGTAATAACGACTAGGTCAATATGTTGTTTTACCCCCGATATTACGTCTTATTCCTTAAGTTCCTACTGATTCTCTAATGAATAATTGGTTTATGATCTAATCACCAAACTGAATCCCTCTTGGGCCAGTGAGAGGGTGGGGCCCCTTATTCAAGACCTGGATTTAGTATTTAAGAGAACAACCTTTCTCCTATCCTTAAATCGGGTAGGCGTGAATTTCATCTTGTACTGTATGTCCCCAACTATCTACCCGATCTTACCCCTAAAATGGGAGGTTTATTTAGCCGGCATTGTTGAGCCAACCCTCACCCATGCAAATCTAAAAATAATCCTGAATAAACAGGAGTTCATAGTTAACTCAGGATTAAGATCGAGTTACCTAGATCATCTAAGTGAAATAGTCAGTCTTAAACAGTAAACAGCGTTATAAAGTAAGAGTGACTTATTTCTTAGTCCAATCTTATGCAAACTCATTGCATAGACGCCCCCACTCCTCATATCAATACATGAACGAATCTGGATCACTTTGTTTGTAGTATCTTTACAATAACTTGTAACAGCTACAAAGTAGGCCACATCCAATAGTGTTACCAGAATAAGGTACCCAATCTTAATCATATACTATAGACCGTTTTGGCTATCTACTCGAACTTGATCCATCTTTATGTCTTTACATAAAGTTCAAGTATTCATATAATAGTCATGGATCTTAGTTTATTGGATTTAGACTTTAAGAATGCAATTTAAAGATTCAGTAACAACTTTATTGATAATAGAATGTGTTTAAGTTTACAAACTGCAAGTTTTAGGACACGCAACCCAACACAGGATGTGCAGGTGGATTTGGAAATTGAGTATCAGAGGAAGTAATGATAGTAGGATTTGGATATGAAGCAGGGGAAGAAACAGGGGAATTTAGCTTAGTGAAGTGAGCACAAGGAGTGGGTAAAGAAGCTCGAAATAAAAGGGTTATGAAGCTGATAGCAAGTGAGGGTTGTGTGCCCAAACTTAGAACAAAGCTGACATTGGGGCTTATTTGATCGAATATCTTGAGGACATTGAGGATGAAATAAAGAGGGATAACAGGAACGAGGAGACCCAAAAACACTAGGACCAGAAGGATTAGCATTATTAAAGGTCAAGGCACCTGGACTAGGCATTTGCGTAGGAAAAGTGGAAGGTGACTTACCTGATGAAGGCCACTTAGGGCGTGGAGAATTGTTTGAGACAGACATATTCACAATATTAGCTTGAACAAGATTAAACTGATCAACGGACGTCTGTCGTTCCAATTGAGCTTCATAAGCCAATAAAAGACTACGAACATTTGTAATGGAGGGTTTATTAGTATGATTTTGAATAGATGTAACAAAAGGATTATATTCGATACTAAGTTCTTCGAGGATGTAGCCTAGATGATCACGATAAGAGAGAGGTTCTTCAATGGCGGAGAGTTTATCTGCAACGTCCTTTATTTGAGAGAGATATTGTGAGACAGACAAACCATCCTTCTTAAATTTCTACAACTGAGATCATAAACCCATAATTCTAGTAGTAGAAGAAGACTCATAGATCATACGTAGAGACTCCCAAATATAAAACGCGGGGTTGAAACTAACTATTTCACTAATCTTATCCTCATTGAGAGAAGAATAAAACCAATTCATTATAGTCCTATTGCATTTATGCCAAAAAGAAAAGTAAGGATTCACCTGTGTTTACTGATCCAAATAATTGGGCGGAGAAGGAAAACTGCCGTTGATGAAACTTTCTAGTCCATGACCCATAATGAGATTGAGAAGATTTTTCCAAAGAAGATAATTGGTGTCTGAAAGCTTGATGGTAAGAGATTGAGCAACATTCGAAAATGGGGACGGAGAAGGTTGATTAGCAAAGGGAAATTGGTTGGTCATTAGTATTTGCATTGGAATAGATGGTTGTGTGGCATCCCACTGAAAAAAAGGAGGTGGAGGATAGGGGAAACCATATTGAGTAGAGAAAAACGAAGATGGTTGAGAAGGGGGAATTTGAGAGTTAGGGTTTCAAATAGGGTTTCGATGAGTACCTGGAGATTGAAAAAATGGTGTAGCAGAAGGCAGAAGACTTCAATAGACAAAACATGATTAGTCTTCGGAGGAGAAATCGGATGAGTCTCTGAGATGGATGTTGTAGATATATCAGTCTAATCATCAGATGTACTTAAGCTAGACCCCATTGCTAAAAAAAATTAAAGAAAAAACGAGCATATTGCTTTGATACCATGACAGAGTAGCTAATTGAAAGGAAAGCTTAGTACATAGCTATTGATGAATTCATTAAAATATAAAGGCTAAAGGCCGACCACGTGTTAGCAGTTGATGAGCAGAAGAAAAACAAAAGAATATTCAAACCAATAACAACCTGAAAAATAATAATAAAGGAAATACGATTCTATTAGAAATTTCAAGTGAAAGAATAAAAATAACGTACAGGAATGCAAAACTAAAAATATCAGTATGACTTGAAATACAAATGAATAAAGTTGAAAGTTTATGTTATAAATTGATACAATTGAGAAGTTTAGACGTAATTTTTTTTATTACTTTATAATTTTATGATATGCCTGGAGTTTTTAAACAAAATTCTTTTTTTCATCCTCTAATTTTTTTACCATTTTTATCATTTTTTTGACCGTTGAACATATTTTAATCTTTGATATACTATTCATTCTAAATATAGGTACTATATACTCCTATCTTCATGCATGTCACGGTGAGAAATTTTCTGTTTATGCGATGGGTGGGAAAGGAAGTGGAGAAAAAAAATTTGTGAACTAAACGAAGACGAGTGAATTTAATTTAGTGGTAATTGTCAATGAGAGTATTTAACTTGACGGTAATTGACATATAATTTCTCATTTGAGATCGAAGATTCGGTCTCTATCATTTTCTCAATAGTTGTACCAAAAAATTTGATATTACTTTTACCAAAAAAATTGATATTACTTTTACCAAAAAATTTGATATTACTTTTACATATTCAATACATTTAAATGAATGTCAACGAAATGGTGATTTTGGGAGAATAATAACAACTTTATTTATCTGAGAAATCTATCCGGTCAAACAAGAAGAGAAAAATAAGAAACTATAATTTATAAAATTGTCCAAATATTTTATTAAAAAAATTCTATTTATTCTGAAAGAATATAAATTCGTCAAAAAAAAAAATCAAAGTTAATTGAATAGGAGAGAATTTAAAAGGGGAAAAAAAGAGAGAGAAAAGAAATAAAGGCAGAATATTTAAGGTGCGTGAAGGAGCAAGTATTCCTTCAAGGGAGTGCAGCCTTAAACATCGCAAATACGACGGCGTATAAGGTATATAACAAATGAACACACGTGTATAGGAAGCGCGTGTGGAAGGAAGGAAGACACGTAGATAAGTTGTGGGGCCCAGAGAATTGGGAAGAGCCGACATGACAATGAGGTGTCGTTTAATGAAGGGGAGAGAGAAACGACAAGTCGACAGGACAAAAGCAGACAAAGAGGCTCCTCTAACATTTAACACCAACATTATCGTCTTCCTTCGTCAACTCTCCTCTCCCATGTTACCTCTTCCCTTCTGCATACGATTCGATTGCGTCCCCAATTATTAGTATTTTTTTCATTTTCTCACACCAATAGATTAGAGGAAGAAAAGAAAAAACCTTATGAACGTCTCAAAATTATTGGATGAAAATCGGATTTAAAAGGTCTTGAATAGGAGTGTTCAAATGATCTATAATTTGAATAATTCGGATGAATCAATCCAAAATATATGGGTTGGGTTGAGTTGAATTTTTCTATTTTTATTGGATTGAGTTGGATTGTAGATTGGCTAAAAAAAATTGGGTTGACCCAATCCAACTTGAATATATATATATATTTGTTTAAAGTTTAATTACTTTGTATTGATTAATTTATAATCTTTTTATATTTTTCTTTTAAAATTATTATGATATTTATGGTTGTTTAAAGTTTGCCATAAATATTATAAATATTTGGTATTTAATATTTGAATTTTATGAGATTTTAGTTATTAGTCATATGTTGTATAATAAATTTACATATCTTTATTTAAAAATAGAAAGTAAGTTATAACCTAACAACCCAACCCGAATTTTAAGGGTTAAGTTGGTTGGACCGAAAATTTATTTGGATTATTTGGGTGGTCAATCCAACCAACCCGAATTTTCGGATTGGTCTAAAAAATACCCTCAACCTAACCCAACCTATAACGCCCGGGGCCATCAAGGGCTGAATCCGGATTTGGCCCCTATAATGAGCCCGAGACGTTACACAACCCAACCCATGTATACCTCTAATCTTGAATCACTAAAAAATTTTAAGTTAATGGGTGAAGATAAATTTAATTATATCATCTAAAGCTTAAACTAGTGGGTAAAGCCATAAATAGAAATGAATATTAATTGGGTTAATTGAGGAGGAAATAATGTTACAATCTACTTGATATTATCTTAAATCACCTGATCCAAAAACTTAATATAGTGGATAAAGACAAAATTTAATTACGTCACCTAACAAAAGGATACGATGGTAATTTGAAATGGTGCATGTGTGACGATATTCAAGTTCTATTTTTTTCCCATGTTATCGCCATAATATTTCAAATCCTAATTTTTCTCCATCATTTTATGAATTTATATTCCAATAATAGTTTTGAAATGTTTATAAAAAATCAATCATAATATTATAATTTTTAAAATATTAAAAGGTGTGTTTTAGACACATGGTAAAGTTCAAGAGTTTTTTTTTTTAACAAAAAATTGGCATAAAAAAATAATTAATGTTAAAATGTTTTAATACTTCTAATAAATTTTGAATTTAGTTTTTTTACTTTTTAATAAATCTTAAATTTAGTTTTTGTACTTTCAATAAATCTTAAATTTAGTTATTCAAATTTCATTTTTATTGAATTTTATCAAATAATAATAATAATAATTTTCATGATAAAATTACAATGTAAATGTATTTTTACAATTTATAAAGGAAATATTAATATGGATTAAACTTTTTGAGGGGAAAACAACAATAAACTAAATTCATAGAATAATTTTAATATTTATTGAAAATATATAAACTTATAGAAAATTATTTTAAATGGTAAAACTGTTGAAAATATTTACAAGATATAGCAAAATTTTAGAACTATCAATGATAGACGTTGATAGACGTTGATAGACATTGATAGACTTCTATCCGTGTCTATCAACATCTATCATTGATAGTTCGAAAATTTTGGTATATTTTATAAATATTTGGTTCATTTTTCTATATTTAAAAACAACCATAAACTAAAATGCAAATTTAAAAAATTTCCAAACTACATGGATCGAAATAAACTCATAATAAATACCGATCATGTCCTATATCGTACCAATTTGGGACCTTGTTTTGACTTTTGAATGTATGGATGAGAAACACAGAGTTAATAAAACTTAAATGATAACTAAATTTAATCCAATAATTTAATTCACCTTTTTTATTTTTAAGAAATAAAGGTTAAATTAAAGCATTGAGTATTTTATCATGTAATTTTTTAAAAATAATTATAATACGTAGAAATGAAGAATCAAACCAACGACTTTAGAAAGATGATAATTATTATTTTATTAATTGAATTATACTTGAATTGCAATAAGACATCGATATACATTAATTAATAGTAGTACATCAAACTTTATTGAAAGAATCTTAAAAATTTGCGATGTAGAATTAGAAGCAAAGAATATAGTTTAGTTGAATTAAAAACAAGAAGGATTCTTTAGGAATTAAAAGGAAGGCCAAATCAAATCTAATGGATATAATAACAACTTTATATGTACACAAATTATGTATGAAATTACAATTGAACTAAAATATATATATGTATATATATATATAAACGAGTGTGATTATCAATATTAATAATAATATTAAATAAATGTACTAAAAATTATTAATAATAAAAAAAGTAAATAATATTATATATTAATGATTAGATGGGAAATGATATTTGAAGTGTTTAAACTAAAAAAAATTTGAAATTATTATTGACCATAAAGTTAA
Source organism: Benincasa hispida (assembly GCF_009727055.1). Taxonomy (NCBI): domain Eukaryota; kingdom Viridiplantae; phylum Streptophyta; class Magnoliopsida; order Cucurbitales; family Cucurbitaceae; genus Benincasa; species Benincasa hispida. The sequence continues at coordinate 9,689,528 of NC_052349.1, read as the reverse complement.
ATATATAATACTATTAATTTTTTAGGATCACGAACTAAAGAGGGGGAATCAAACCTCCAATCTCTATCGAGGAAGACCATATTAATTACTGTTAAGTCCAACTTTATCGATATATTTATTATATTATTTGTATTTGAAGCTATGATTACAAGTGTAAAGAAAAAGGCAATAAAGATGCAAAGTGAGATTAGAACAAGGAAAAAGGAAATAAGAGGCGGAAAGAACCACACAAAGTGGGAGGTATTGACTTGAAAATATACCATTGCCATTATAACAATTACAAGAGATTATTATAAAAATATTACATCCAATGGGTTTTGTATATTTGGTTGAAATTTTAAGTTTAAATTATAGAAAAATATCTCGAAAAAGTCCTCTGTTTAAAGAAAGAAGTACCTCGTTTATATTTGTAGATGTTACAATATTGTCCTCTTCAACTTTTCATAACCGTTTCAAAATTAACTTTTGAGTAAAAATCTTTTCGAATTTAGAACATAAATTGATACTTTGAACGATTTACCCGTACTCTAGAGTGTTCTAGAGGTCTAATTTTCATTTTAGGTCACTATCACTGATAAGCATCCGCAATATTTTTTGGATGCAAAACTAGAGATCCTTCTAGGAACCTTGCAAATACCCACCAACAAAGCTAACTTAGATCAAACTTAAGGCGTGTTTGGGGTAAAAACTATCCTAAGACTATAATAATTGTCTCTTACTACAATAAATAATATTTTGTATTTTCCAATTAGTTACCATCAACATTATTTCAAAACCCTCATTTGCTATAATATTTACTATTTTATATTCATCATTTTTTTATTCTTTGTTACACTGTTTATTATTTTTTTCTCTAACTAAAATAGTTTACACCTCAAACATATACTATTATAACCCAAACTAAAATAATCTACAACCAAAACACAAACTATTATAACCCAACTATGATAACCTAGGACCATAATAACCAACTCCTTGCCCAAATGCCACCTTAGAATCTATGATGGTCACCCTTAGATCCTAAGACAACTCAATCCAGAATTAGCTTGATTAAGACTAATCCAATGAATTGATTTAAACATCAAATCTAAAGCAAGATTTGAAAGAAAAGACAACACCAAAGGGATTAAATAAGACAACACCAAAGGGATTAAATAAGCACAAACTTTTTAATCTCTCAATAACCTAAGTTTTAGAGTGCATTACATGTCATTTTAAGGGTCAAATGACGGTGGATATGACCAAGAACTCAAAAGTCATTCAAACACAATTAATTGTAAATTGTAGAAAATAAGACCTAGAAAATTAAAACTTAATTGCACACTAAATAATAAGTCAAAATGTAAAACTAAAACCGTAAAAAGTCTTCTGATTATCTTAAATATTTCCTCTAGAAGGCAGCAAACTTAATTCTCACTTTTGACAAGATTTGACGTCACGTTTTCCAATACAATACACATTTGATAGTATTTTCTTTACAAAATCTATCCATTTTTTTTACCTTCGTGTCATCTTCCAAACTATAAGACTTTTTCATGTCAACTCCATGTCATTATCTTTTTCACTCAATGACTAACATTATATAAAAAATTGGGCTTAAAATTATTCGTCGCTTCCTATGAATTTGCTAGCTTTTGAAGATATACTCTGAAAGCCTCTTGAATCTTTTTTGTGTTGCTTCTTGTAATTGCTCATTCGAATACATACAATGGTTCAATGGTTGAATTCACACCAATCATACTATTTCAATTCCAATTTTTTTATAAACGATTTCTACTATGAAAGTAGTTTTGACACATTTATGAAAGATCAAGAATAATATTACCACTTTTAGAAATATAAGAAGATTCTTTTCAAACGAAGGGCATATTTACTCACACTCCTTTTAATTTTAAAGCATATATATGAGATTCTCTTCAAGTAAGTACCACGAACTAGTACTTATTAAATTGACGTATGAGATGGGAACAAAAATAAAAGCTTTGTCAAAATATGCTTCAACTTCTAGCACAAATAAAGATATCCATAAGAAAAAATGTAGCTATGCTTATTAAGGTAACAACAATATTTTTAAAAAGTAAGACACTCAAATTTCATCCACTTACTATAGACAATTAAAATTAGCAAAGAAAAAGAAAGTCCACTAAACAAACAATAATGATGGCGTTTGTTGAAAATTATGGATTGATTTTCTTAATCAAATTTAAGTGCTCTTTGGAATTGCAGGTTATTGTGATTGGTAATTAATTATATTTTGGTAATTGAAACTTTTCTTTGGTCCCCAATCAGAAAAACTTCAATATTAATTTCAATTCTATCTCCTCCATTTCCTAAACTTACAATTCATTATATAGTTCCTTTAATTAAATATTAAATAATCTAAATTATCAATTAAATTAAATCTCTACTATATTAAAAGAGGTTACGCAGGAAAATCTTTACGTGCCTCCTTTACCCTTACATTTTTTTAATAAATTTCTATATTGTCCATTGTCGAGTAGTTGTGATTTTTCGAACGTAAGTATCCGTTTGAAAGACAGTGGATGTGACTTTTCCAATCTTAAGTTTACAAAATAAATTTATATATTTTAAAAATGAAATCTTAGATCAAATAAGTGCATTTAATGTTGACAATATGCGACTCTTCGAGATTGGATGCAATAGATGCCAATTGGATGCATTTGTTCGGGGTGGAGGTGGTTACACACATCCAATTGGTGCATTGATTCTTCCGATATAAATGTGAGATACACTTGTAAAAGAAAAATAAAATAAATGCTTGTATTTACCTTCTTAAAAAAAAAACAATTCCATGAAACCCAAAGTTTAGAGAAACTACAATAAAAAAAAGGTTTTAATTGAATGAAAGTAGTAATTAATATGGTGAAACAATGCGTCATCTCGTGACTTCAGAGTAGATATATAATAACATTATAATAAAAATTAAAGTAATTGCTCTAAATGGCAAAACTGATAAAGAGTGACATTTTACTATATTTGTAAATAAGTAGGCTTATTTTCTTATATTTGAAAACAACCCAAAAAATTATTGCATTATATGTATCCCAATACTTTAAAATTAACATATTAATTTGGTAATTTAATTACTAGAACAAGTTCTCTCTTTATACTAGATATAAGTTTTTTTTTTTTCGAAAAAGAATAATATGAGAACATTAAAATAAAAAATTTGAACATTGAAATAAATTTTTACATTGCACAATATTTATTTATTATATGCTAAAAAATCATTATTTAAAAAATAATTAGAATTACAAGATTTCACGTGTATTGCACGTGTTTTTTGACCAGTATTAACTAAAACATACTAATTATTCTATAATCCTCCTCATAATTCCTCGTAGGATTTGTTAGCCGCTGATTGTTACTCTTCTTAGTTTCTTATTTTCTCTTGTATTCCAAAAAAAAAAAATCCATTCAAAAGTTAACTACTCATTTTGGACAAAAACAAAGTTAAATTATAAGTTTGAGATGTGTGTCTATTTAGTTTCTAAACTTTTAAATACGTGTCTAATAAACTCCTAGCAAATTCAAAATTTTTAAAAAGTTGTTTATTTGAATTTTTGTCTAATAAATCTTCGAGCCCTCAATTTTGTGTTGAGTAAACTCGAAAATTTTTAAAAACTTAGAAAGCTTGAAATTAAATTTATAATTTTAAAAATTTAAGGAGTAAAATAATAGTTAATAAAAAGAAACAAAAGACGCTAGTAATTTGATTTTCTGTTAGCCATTAAATGCAAATTGGAAAGGTCAAAGGTAAAAGTATTAATCAAATAGCAAAAAATTATATTTAAAGGATAAAACTGAAGTACTTGTATAAATATTCAAATTATAAACAAATGTTCATATATTACATATTTCAAAATATTTTTCTAATTATATTTTTTAATATCTTTATCTTTTCATATTTTATGAACTTTATAAATAGTGGTCATCAGAACCAGTAAAATATATAACTATAGAAAATACAGTGACTCTCTAGTCTCTACTATTTTCTTGTTACTCTTGTTTTAAAATAATACCATACTTTTATTAACCATTTTTTTTTTCTTTTTTAGAAATATTACAACTCACGGCAAGAATGAAGGAAGGGCTTTGAGAGTGGGGAGCCCATATGCTTGACCATTTGGGCTAATCAAAGGTCATCTGTTGGGCCGGGCCCAACTAGCAAGTGGTTTCTCACTCAGGATAATTGGGCCAGCTAAAGGTCCAGTCCAACTTCCCCCATCCTTCCGAAACAAATTAAAGAGCTTTTTTTTTTTTTTTTTTTTTTTTTTTTTTTTTTTTTTTTTTTTTTTTTTTTTTTTTTTTTTTTTTTTTTTTTTTTTGAAATTTATTAAAGATTTTGAATATATATATGTATTCCCAAATTAGACTATCAAAGATGTATAATAAGTACCTAAACTTTAAACTTTGTATTCAATAGGTCCTCTAACTTTGAAGAGTGTATAAGCTATTTTTATACTTTCAATTTTGTATTCAATAAATTATAAATTATTTATTTTATTTATAATAAATCATTGACCTATTCAATATATATATTTTTAAAATCCATAGATCTACTCGACACAAAAGTAAAAGTTTAAAATTATATCAAATGTATATAAAATTTAAATTTCTATTTGATATATCTATTATTCGCGATATATTGGACAAATAATTGAAATTTGAGAGATCTATTATGTATTTTAGAAAATAAAGAGACATAAAATTAGGGACTTCTCATTTATTGAATTGTCAACAATATTCCTATCAAATCAAAATTGTTTTATTATTAAGCACTCATAGTAAAGAAAAAAAAAAGTATGAAACGACTTTCTTTTAAAAAAGAATTTCATAGATAGAAAAATGTCAAATTATTTACAGAAATAGTAAAACAATATTGATAGACATCGATAAACTTCTATGAGTATCTATCACAAACTTCTATAAATTTTTATCACTGATAGACACTAATAACCTTCTATCAACCTACTAGCCTCTATAAAAAAAAAGATTAAATTTTGGAAAATTATTTCAAATGGTAATACTGTTGAAAACATTTACAAGATATAACAAATTTTTCGAATTATCAATGATAGACGCTGATAGACACTAATAAACTTCTATCAGTGTCTATCAATATCATTGATAGACATTAATAGAAGTCTATTAGTGTCTAGTTCTAAAACTTTGTAATATTTTGTAAATATTTTGATTTATTTTTCTATATCTAAAAACAACCCTTAAATTTTGCTCTTTCGTGTAAATAATTTATCTTATTTTTCTATTTTTGAAAAGCCTCATTCTCTTAAAAGCATTTTAAAAAGTTGAAAAGTAAATTTTTTTAAGCTTGCTTCAAGATATATATCATGGACTAAAAGGTAAATATTTTTATCCCTTCTTTATTGGAGTCACAAATATGGAAAGACAATGCTACCCCTCCTCAAAGGGGGCAACCTGCAAACTATTTTTTTTTTTTGTTGGAGAAGGCAACCTATAGCACATAGTCTCACACTTCAAAATTTGACTTTTTACCTTCTCAATGAACTCTCTCACCATTTTCAAAATCCAAACAGTACTAAAAACAAACACAATCACATTCCAAAGTCAATAACAAATGTCTGTCTCTTACCACACACATTACAACATAAAATATTTTTTTAGGAAAAAAAAATCCAACCTCAAAATTAACTAAAATGCCATCTTTCAAATTAAAACAAATGTGCCTTCTTCAAGCTTCATCTTCATTATCCATGGATTCGAACCACAAATCAATGCTAAAAATCAAATCTTTGTGAAGATTTACCATCTGGGTCGTCGTCATTGTCGTCGTTGTCGAAAGCTAAGCTCATTTAATTACATGAAAAAGCCTTCGGAGATTAATATGATGATCATCAAGGAGACAAAGGTCAGAAACTTTAAAGGCCTTCATCATTTGACAAGTCAAGTTTTTGGCTTATTTTCAGAACAAAAAACACATATAAACTTAGCCAACTTTATAATTTTTGGATCATCGATGTGGCTCGCACTTAATAATGCATGATTTGTGGGTTAATCATTTCTTTCTCTCTTTTTTTTTTTTGGTTAAAAAAAGAAAAAGTAAAGGGCTTTGTGTAAACGTGTGGGGATCCAACAATGCCATAAAAAGTTTGATATCCAAATAAGAGGTCAAAAAGAAGCATTTTACTTCTTTAATCAGACAGCATTTTCTTTTTTACTCTCCTTTTCAACACTTCACTTTAAAAGGAACAAGTTTGAATCAACAAAAACCTTTTTTTCTTCAGTACAAAATTGAAAAAGAAAGTATATATATTCTTGCTTTCTGTATATAACTTCTTAAAATTCCCAAAAAGAAAGTATAATATAAAAAACAACTTTAGTATTTAATAGAAGTTTGGGTTAAATTTAAAAAGTTAAAACATTTGGATTCTCTTTTCCTCTCTAGCTATCTCTCTACATTTAAAAAAGATGATAAAATGATTAGTGAATAATCTTTGACATAGATAATGAAATAAACACATACAATTTAAGTCAAGAAATAATAATTAATTCAAGTTTCAATTATTTTCTCAAATGGGTTTCTTTTTTCCCTTACAAAAATACAAAAGTTAGTAAGTTACCTTGTAATTATATGTTGCTTCAATGTAATTAATGTCAAAATAAAACCCTCAAAAGGGAAGTAAATCAATAGATAAACAGAGGTGGAAGGTCTCAAAATAAACACAAGCCAATAATGTGAAGTTCATGATGATAAGAAGCACTTAAAAAGAGAGAAAGAGAGAAAGAGAGAATCTTTGCATTAGAACTGCAAACCCAAATAGAAGACAAAAACATTAGTTAAATAAGAGAGTTAAAAAAAGGATCTTTTCTTATTTTTCTTTTTGAATGTTGAGGCTAAACATGAAGCTAGACTATAGAAGAAGGTGAAAGGAGATAAATTAGAGAATCAGAGAGAGAGAGAGAGAGAGAGAGAGAGAGGGAGGGAAAAAAGAGAGAGAAATGGAGAAATGTTGGGGGGAAATTTGAAGAAGAGAAGGAGAGATCTGAGAAAAATGGCAGAAAGAGACAGATAGGATACTGAAAGCCATCATGACCAAAATCTGTGTAATGATTATATAGAGAAAAAAAAAGTCTAGACTGACAACAAAACACAATCATAGCTTAATTACAAACCCAACAACAACAACAACAAAAAAGAAAAGAAAAAAAGATACAACGCAAAACAAGAAGAAGAACAGTCAAATAACTTCATCATTATAGCAAGCTATAGCCCATCAAATATTTACACAAATAATTGGTATAAAAATCAAAACTTGGTGATTTAACAGCAAGAACATTAAATTATATGAAAAACCCATAAAGCGAAAGGAACTAAGGAAGAGAAAAATCAAACCTTTAGTGTAGTTTTGATGGGGAAAATTAAGCAGAGAAGAGAAGGCAATTGGGGGGAATGAAGCCTGGTCCGACGACACTAATATGAAATTCATAAAGATGATGAAAAGAAAGTGTCCTCGAGCCAGACAACATTCCCCTCAAAAGAAAATAAAGAAAAGCTTCAATTTTTCTTCAGATCTTCAAACCCTAAAATCCTTAAGCCATGTTTGGCTTTGGGTCGTCATCTGCCTTTTCTTTTGGCCTGTTTTTCCTTATCTTCTCTCCCCCTAGAGTTTCGCCTCTCTTCAAGGGGGATGAGAGATTTTTTTAAAAAAATTGATAATAATTATGAAAGTGAGAAAGAGTTTGTGTGTTTGGAAGGGTTATAAGAAGAGGGAAAAGAAATGAAAAGGAGTGAAAAGGCAAAGGCTCTAAAAGACAAAAACATTGGGGATGGACTTAGACCCCACCACCTGCTCCTCACTTTTCACTTCTAGACATGACCACGATTCCATGCATCCTCTCCCTCTCTCTCCCTCTCTTAAACACCGATTTTGAATTCATATCCAATGATTTAGACTTTGTATTTCACAATTATTACTAAACAATTATTGTTGATGTATGAATTTGACCGATCAAATTGAAGTCGGGTCAATATAAATTAAAGTGAGTCCAAGTCCATGTACTTGAAACCTACATGTGGCAAGATCTTACATCGATGTAGTGATATGTTCCACACACTCTGATGCTTCAGTAACAATTAATAAGCATAATGAGGTTGTATGCCTTAAACGTGTAGTTGTTCCCTGGATTTTAGTGTGTTCGGTTATGAAATTAGCGTCAAGTATATACAATCAACTAACCATGTGTAATGAAAGTGATGAGAAATTAGGTTGTTGGTGCATGAATTTGACCAGTCAAGTTGAAGTTTGGTCGGTCCAATCCAATGACTGGAATACATGGTAAGATCTTGTACCAATGTAGTGATACATCTAACACACTCTAATACTTAAATTAGTATTTTAATAGGGGCGTGATTGTTGAAACAAATTAAAATTAGATTGTGTATGTTAAATATATGTGGAGTGTTATAGTATTTTTAGTGTTTAGATTTTGAAATTAGAGATAGGTTTGTACAATCAATTGATCATATAAGTCTGAACATGGTTGTCACTAGCTCACCTGATGTTTCTCTCTTTTAGGGCAAGTTGGAATGGAGTTTTCGAGTCGGTTAGTGGCCAACTCGAGTATTCTTAACACCGTTTTTGAATTCATATCCAACGATTTAGACTTTGTATTTCACAATTATTACAAACAACTATTGTTGATGCATCAATTTGACTGATCAAATTGAAGTTGGGTCAATATAAATTAAAGTGAGTCCAAGTCCATGTACTTGGAACCTACATGTGGCAAGATCTTACATCGATGTAGTGATATGTTCACACACTCTGATGCTTCAGTAACAATTAATAAGCAGAATGAAGTTGTATGCCTTAAAAGTGGAGTTGTTACCTGGATTTTAGTGTTTTCAGTTATGAAATTAGCATCAAGTATATACCATCAACTAACCATGTGTAATTAAAGTGACGAGAAATTAGGTTGTTGGTGCATGAATTTGACCAGTCAAGTTGAAGTTTGGTCAATATAAAGTGAGGTCCAATCCAATGTACCTGGAATATATGGTAAGATCTTGCACCAATGTAGTGATACGTCCAACACACTATAATACTTAAATTAGTGTTTTAATAGGGGTGTGATTGTTGAAACAAATTAAAATTAGATTGTGTATAATAAATATATGTGGAGTGTTATAGTATTTTTAGTATTTAGATTTTGAAATTAGAGATAGGTTTATACAATCAACTGATCATATAGGTCTTGACATGGTTTGTCACCAACTCACCCGATGTTTCTCTCTTTTAAGGCAAGTTGGGATGGAGTTTTCGAGTCGGTTAGTGGCCAACTCGAGTATTCTTCTTGTCCATGCTAGACATGACTCAAATTTAAACAAAAGGACATTTGAAGATCCTTAGGTAATTAAGTATTGCATTATTGAAAACTCTTTAGTAAAGAGAGTGAGATTGATAGTGTTGAAATGATAATTGGTGGAGGAAGTGAAAGATGTAAGGATTGTGAGGAATAGAGACCGTTGGATTGGATTGGATTGGATGGATTGTGTTGATATGGAAATGATGAAAGGATTGAAATGAAGAGAGGGAATAGAGAAGGAATTAATGTATTGAGAAAAGAGAATAAAAAAGTAAAGAGGTTTTGAGAAGTCAGAGGAGTAGTTGAGTTTATTGAGCTGCCCCCATAATCCAATTCCCATTTAATACTTTTGTCCACTTTTTTGTTATCAGTCTCATTCAATTGTTTCAATTTCCCATTTCAGTTTTCAATTTAATTAAACCAAATAATCAAAAAATTTAAAAATTTGTAAAACTTTGTTTTTTGTTTTTTGTTTTTTGTTTTTCTTTTCTTGAATGTGTATGAAAATGAGGGTCCCTCGTATGCCGTGCTTAACTTTTTAGACAGTGCGAGGAATTCGAGGAGATGACCGACAAATGCCCTTCACCACCTCACAACACCCATACCCCCAACCCAATATTATTACTCATCATAAAATTTAAATCATATCTTAATTTACTTTAAAGATTTCATATTATTCTTTAAACATTATTATCATCACAAATAATAAATTGAGGTAATGGGAACATTTTTTTCCGTTGAAATAGCAAGAATGTCTCGAATTTGATATCTTTAAGAAGGTTTCATTGCTTGATTAGCGAGTCGGGGCCTAAGAATTATATGTCCTAATGGGATTCGGAGGTCACGAATAACACGTCCTAAATCATATTCATTTTTGTCATATTTAATTTATTTACTTATTTTCTGTCCATCTTTTATGGTCGATTTCTTTACAAAGATACTATTGAAAATTTTCTCATTACATACTAACTCTTTTTTTTTTTCTTTTTTGTTTTGGAACTTTCAAAATGGGTTTCTCTGTTAGTTTTAAAAATGTTTAGTTTGATAAAATTGTGGAGAAGAGAGAGAAAGAGAATGAGAGGTCAAAACGACAGGGAGGGTCTACACTCGCTTTCCTACCACTGTCTCATTCAAACTTTGCCCAAACTGACACACCCTTTCAACCTTTTCCTATTTCATTTCTCTACCAATAGAAATACTTCACACTACAATATACTTCTCCAAACAAAAACACACACTACAATATACAGTTCAATCGATTAAGATATATATACCTTTTTGAATACTTACTTGAAAGTTTAGAAATATAGTGTATATTTGAAATCAAATAGATATATACTTTAAAATTGGTAGGAGAAAAAGAGTGATATCAATTGTTATGGATAGATTCAGACCTAACAAAATAAGCCAAGAATCAACGAAAGATGAGATAAGATAAGATAATATATGATTTACTCTTAGCTTTTTTTGGAATTAGAGGAAATCCATATCCTAATCTCGTAGAGTTAAGATAAATCCTTTATCAAATTTCCTACAAATACATCATTATGATTCCATACGAGGTACCTGAAACTTTTGACTTTTTTTCCATTCTATAATTACTTTACTATTGGAGCCACTTTTCTTTGTTTTGTTGATCTGCTCTTCCTCAAATTACAAATTTATTATTGCTATTACGTGAAGATCAAATGTATTTTCATCTATCTAAAATTTGGCATCAATAATAATGATTTAGAGAAGATTGATGAGATGACGATGAAGGAGAATGTAGTATTGAATTAAATAATCATCCAAAGCCAAAGAGGAAAAAGGGTCTGCCTCTTGGCTTTGTTTTGTTGATGGGTTGACAGAGACAAGGCATCGCCTCAAATCAAACACCCAAAAGTGGGTTTTGGTTTTGGAATTCAAAAGTTAAAAAAAATAAAATAAATAAAAGAAAACAAAATCTTTTGAATTTTTATTTTTCCCCTTATCACGTGGGTCGGTTTTTTATTACCTTCCAAAAATCTTTCTGGAAATTATCTTTATTTTGTTGTTTTGAATAATCATAATTACCTCCTTTTTCTCTCCTTTTTTTTTCCCCTCTCTCAAAATCGTTTACACACATACCTAAATATGCTCAAATTAAAATTTCCCATTCAAATATAAAATGTCAATGTCAACATGAAAGAAGAAAAAAAGACATCTAGCCTCAATATTTGATAACTTGCTACCCAATTCAAATCTTAACTTTAGTGTAAGTCAAAATTAATCCTTTAATAACGCTTTCAGAAAAATATTCATCTTATTACAAATCTAAACATATATAAATTAACAAGAAAAGAAGAAAATTCATGATGTTTGCTTAAAAGTGAACAATATCATAAAGTTTCAATCCAATTGTTTTCTTTTCGTCAATACTTCATTATAAAAACATCTATTCTAAAATTTTGATCAATATCATATGTCTGAACTTTAATCCTTACTTAGAAAATAACCGATTAGAAATTCTTTAGAATGTTGAATAAAAAGTCACGTGATAGTGATTAGGAAACTTACGTCTAGATCAAGTCTTAAAAAACGATATTAAAAAGCGTCGACTTTTCGTCTGACATTCTAACAACTATTTTACTAATAAGAAATTTTGAAACATTCTTGAAAGATCGTCAAGGTAATATTAACATTTTTTTGTTACGAAATCGACAATTAAAGAACACAAAAGGAGAATGTAAAGATAGACAAGATCGACACACAGATATACGTGGTTCACTAATAGTGTGTTAGCTATGTCCACGGGCAGAGGGAGAATAGTATTATTAGAGAGAATGTTTTCAGAAAATTACATAATAAAACGACGCCTTTAGAGTAGAGAGTTTATATAGCGTACTACTATAAACCTTAAGGTCATAATCGTAAATAACCACAAATAAATAAATATGTTGAATACGAAATTTCGTATTTAAATGTTCGAAACGCCAATAAACAGATTCAAGATATTTGAACGTTTTTATAAAAATAAGAGTATTTTTTTAGGGAAATGATAAAGTTGGAACAAATATATATAACTTGACAAATAATTTATTGAGTGGATAATGAATAGCTGTAGGTTTGAGAGTCCAATCACAATTCACACCATGTGATCTCTGCAAATGAAGGGAACTGGGAAGAGGTTTTCACTATTTTAATTTTTGAATGGAATTTTCTGAAAAAAGTCAAGGACTCCCAAAATTTACCAATCATTTCATGTGAATTTTAATTACAAGGCTACAAAATACCCTAATTGATGCCTCATTTTACACATTAAAGAGTGGAAAAATTTAGGTTGCAGAAAAGAGAGAATAATAAATTGAAGTTTTATGTTCAAATAACTTTATCTTGCATTAACTTAAAAAGAAGGATGTTGGGGAAGTTTTAGTGAGAAAGGAAGAGGATGAAAAAGTTAGGCACCAAATTTCAATGCCTTCAAAACCTTGAAAAATGTGTTTTTGACAACCATCAAATCAACCACATGTCAATTACCATCGTGGATTTTCATTTTTTTTTATATATTTTCTCTTAAATATTAATTTATATCTTTAAACTTTATGATATGTATCGTACAAGATAGAGAATCGAACCTTCAACCTCTAAGAAAAAAGATCATGTTAATTACTATTGAACTATACTTATTTTATCATAAAAATACAAGAGATTGCATCTTTAATCTTAGAAAAAAGAGTAAGCTAATTTATTAATTCAACTAGGTTTAAATTCACTTTCTTAGCATATAATACCTATAAAATTGAATGAAAATGAAAAATTGTTATGATATTTTCAACATATTGTTTTGAATAAGCAAAATATTGTTTGATATGAATGCTTATCTCATTTTATTTAATTAAAAACCCACAATTAGTCCTAATTGAATGAAAATGTCGCTTTTGTACAACTACCATTTCATGAAAAGAAATGATAATTATATTTTGTTTAGATTTAATATCGTAACTCGATTGAAGTAAAGTTGTAATTATAAAATATCGAGGTTAAAATTTTAAAATATAGTGTATATTTTAATAATGATATATTTAGAACCTCACGTTTTCTAGCTGTTCTATTTCTTGTATCAATGACTCTCTCATACCATCCCAAAAAAGGCCTTTTTTCATAGCCCAAAGGACAAAGAGGGAACCACTTAAATTTGAAAATATTGATCCATCAAAAAAGTTAAAAAAAAAAAAAAAGAAAAAAGGAAAAAGATTTTCAAATCAAACAAAAAGGAAGAAATCAATTCAAAAATTTCACCTTACGATAACATATTATTGGCCATATAATAATCCAAATACTCAATTATTCTCCTTACAAATTACAATAACATATTATTTATCCAACAATAATTAGATATAGCAAATAATTGACAATAATTGAGTTGAATGGTACCCAAATCTGATATTTAATTAGATTAAAAATACATGCTTAAAGTCCAACAAGAAAATATTTATTTATTTATTATTTTTTATAATGGTCAGCTGTTCAAGTTATAGTCCAGTGTTCAACATCCGATCGCCATTTTTTTCCCCTCTTCTCTCTTTTAGTGTTATCGTGTGTATTGTGAATTTCTCAATTTTGTTAGAAGGTTGTTAGTTTGTTTAGATTATTATTTTTTGTTAATAGTTTGTTTTGATATACTTTGTTAAAGAGACTAAATGTATAGTGGAGTTTGTGTGTAATCAATACGTAAAATTCAATTGAGTTTAATAAAACTTTTATCCCTTCTTTTATTAATAAAATACTTACCAATTTTTTTCTTTCATTTTTGGTTTTTTATTTTTTTTTCTCTTTTATTAATGGTCGAATGTTGACATTCGACCTTTTTTTTTCCTTTCCATTTTTTCAATAGAAAAAACATATTTTATAAAAATTTATCTTCAATAATAGAAAAAATGTATTTTATTAATAATAAGATATAAGTAGTAGTTGGTTCGATTTTATGGGTTTGGAGCCAACCCAAAATCAAAACAAATCAATGATTCTAAGGGATCAAGTGATGTCTAATAAAGAATAAAACCAATGGTTGGTTTTTATTTTGTTCCGTTTACTATCGATTTGATTCTCGGTTTTTTCATTTTTAATCGTTCTAACTTTGAAAAACATCATAGAAAATAACAAATTCTCAATATCTTTTTCTTCCATATTTAAACTATTGTTCATAATGGGAAAATAATAAAATGTAAATTAAAATGTCTATATCAATGCAATAATTTAATGTTTTGCATTCATTTAAAAATAATAATAAAAAAATCAATGTGTCCCACAAGCGGACGTCGTCGATATTAAACTTGTTGTCGTAATATTGCAACTTTTGAAAGTATAGGAGTATTTTTTAAATAAAAAAGAAAGTTCAAGAATATATGTTATAATTTAGCCTAATATTATATGAATGGATGTAATATTGAGTTGCTTCTCTATTGAATGAACCAATTGAAATACTCATTGCAATAAATCTTTTTACGATAATGCCATCACACTACCAAATGTCCAATCGCGTCCATGTCTTTTTGCATGTATTAAAATTACGTTTTTCAAAAGAAATGACATAAATGCAATGAATAGAAAAATAGAAGGGTATATTAGTCTAAAAATGTTCTTTTTTTTTTTTTTAATCATTGCCTTTAAATATAGTATAGATTCAACCATAATACTAAAAAAAATATGTTAAATTTTTTTTTTTTTAAAAAAAAGAAAACCATAAACACAAGCAACTCTAATACTAAGAAAATCTTCACATTAAAAATCTTTAATCTAAATCAAATCAATTTTTTATTTTCTTAAAATTTTCGTGATGGTGGATATTTTTTTTTATTAAAAAATTATTTTTAACGTGAGGATTAAAATATGAGATTTTTTAGTTTAATGATTTAAATGCGAAATTGCATCATATAACCAACCGTATGACTATCAAAAGTGAAAAAAAAAAATTTCCCTCCCATAGTCTGATTCTATTATTTTTCTTCATTTAAATCTACTTAAAAAAATCTTTAATTTAAATCAAAGCAATTTTTTCTATTTCCTTAAAATTTTCATCATGGTGGATATTAAAAAAAAAACCATTAATCAATGTACAACAAGGTGAACTATTATGCATGGTAAGGTAAACTACTATAGACCCGTAGTCGAATTTTTATACACTATAGCATAAATTGTATCCATTGATATAATCAACGATAGTATAGTGTGGATCTTTAGTAGAGTGACCCACAGATAATGAATGTTGACTAATGTAATTCAAAAGTTTAATTAATTAATTTCGAATCATTAGAGTTTCAAATCTGTAGTTTCATTGGAATAGCTTGAATTATTCAAATTGTATGAAAGGAATATGGATTAATTGTATAAGATAAAATTAATATACAACCTTTAGAGAATAAAAGCTCTCTCATCCTTCACATAAGAGATTTTCTTCTCCCCCGTAACCTTTCCCTTCCAAAAGAAAAAAAGATCTTTCCGTTTCAAAAGAAAAAGGATCCCACCATTCTAATTTGTTTATTCATATTCTTTGTAACTATTTCTATTTCATACTAAAAACTTGTTTCATACTTCTTATTCATTTTTTTTGTTTTTATTCTTTGTGACTTGTTCTTTTTAGTCTACATATTTTCAAAGTAACGGAATGTCTTTTCTTGAGTAAAGATAAAAAAGATTATCTTATTTATTAAGTTAGGTAATGAGGATAAAAAGTTTAAGCATAAACATAAGAAACTATTTTTTACTATAAGAAGTCTAAATCATTTATATTCTTTTAGTATATAAAAATAGCGAGGAATTCAATAAAATGGTCCCTTAACATATAATATAAGGTCTAAGTTACTCCTTTTTTTTCTTCTTTTTTTTTTTTTTTTTTTTTTTTTTTTTTTTAATTTCAAAATGTATTTTTATTATTTAAAATTAAATCTCCTATCACAAAATTTAAGTTTTTATCATCAAAATTAACCTTAAAGTATGGTATATATATAAAAAAAAAAAACAAATAAAGTCGGATTTGTTTGACTCAAACTAGAGACTAAAGAGCAAATATCAGCCTTGGACAGAGGGCAATACCAACGGACTAAAGGTCTTTCCGGGTTGATTAAGGCAGCCGTTTATATAGAGTTGAAGTCTCGACCTAGTTTAGTCGATTGAACCCAAGACTCGATCAAATTATCACATTTTTTTAAATATTTTCGAAACCACGTTATTTTTTTTAATTATTTAGTCAATTACAATATCAAAATAAAAGGTCCTAAAAATAGTTTTTCAAAATCAAATAAGTGATCAAATAAGTGAGAAAAGAAATTCAAACTTGTAGGCATTAAAGTCTGAGCACTCAAGCCATTTTCACGTCCATAAAAACTAACCAGTAAATTACAACTTGCAATTCATGGCCTACCTTTATTTATTAAGACTCCTTTTAGTAATCATTTTATTTTTTATATTTAATTTTTAAAAATTAAGTCTATTTTTCTCATTTTTTTACAATAATTTTAATATTTTTTACGATGGTTGAATTCTTAACTAAATTTAAAAAATAAAAGTAATTTTCAAAAGCATTTTTTTAGTTTTCAAATTTTGGCTTGATTTTTTAAACCATTGATAAAAAGTAGATAACAAAAGAAGAAATTTGAGAGGAAAGTAGTGTCTATAAACTTAATTTTAAAAAACAAAAGCAAAAAACTGAATGGTTATCAAATAGGACCTAAAATATTGCACTTTATTATTTCTGAATTTCATTTTTAACTCTCTACTATTTCAGAGAAAAAAACCTTTTGTCTAAAATAAATTTAATAGAAATGTCTTTAATTAATTATTTTTTTTTTAAAAAAGAGAAAAGTGCCATTCTTATGTGTGGTGTGGCTTGGTCTCAAGAAGCATGAGTGTTTTACTTAAATGGATAATTGCATCATAACTGAAAAAAAGGCTTTAGAAAAACTGAAAGACTGGGTTGAATTTGGGCTTCTTCAATGTTTTTCCAACATCTTTTGGGTTTTTGGCCCTTTTCCATTGTTTCCTAAGAATTGGATGAAATATTTTATCCTGCTTCTTAATGATTTGTTGTTTATTTCTTCCTTATTTCCCTATTGAATTATTAATCAAATTCTAAAATCAAAAACAAATTTTGAATAACTATTTTTTTTTACTTTAAGTATGACTTGAGTTTTTAAAATAAGTAGAAAAAGTAGATACAATACATAGAAACTGTCGATATATTGATATATCATTGATTAATCTTCATATTTACAATAAAGAATACACAAAAAAAGTACACAAAAAGTAGAATAAATAAGGAAAGTCTAAGAGTAAGTCTAACCTCTAAATCAACCTAAAAATAGGGTAATTTAGAACAAATTTATATGATAACACCCTCCCTCAAACTCAAAGTGATAGAGTAGAGACCAACTTGAGTTTGTGAAGCAGCAGAGTAAAACGACTTGGTGACAATGACTTCATGAAGATATCAGCAGGTTGTTCAATAGTAGAGATAGATCGTAAGACGAGAGTATGACTCTGGAAATAGTGATGAACAAAGTGATAGTCATTTTCAATATGTTTGGTAAAATACATCATCATAAGTAATCTGGATAACACTACATTTATCACAATGAAGTAGCTTACTGTTGAGGAACACCCATATTTGCAAAAAGCCAATGAAACCATAGTAGCTCAGAAGTAGCATCAGTAAAAGTACGATATTTAGATTCAAAACTGGAATATGAAACAACTGTTTGCTTCTTACTTTGCCAAGAAATAAGAGAATCTCCCAAGTAAAAGCAATAACATGTGGTGGAACATCGATCAGTGGGATCACCAACCCAATCGGCATTTGAGTAGTCAAATAACACCAAGGATGACTGGGAAGAAAACTGAAGTCCTGTTGGGTTTAATGTCCTATAAACTCGTAGTTTGTAAATCATTAAACATATTCTATTTCCAATAAAGACGTTATTGTTATTGAATATGTAAGTTGCGAATATCTAACCTAAATCCAATAAACTAAGATCCTTGATTATAACATGAATACTCGAACTATATGTAGAGACATATCATAGGATCAAGTTCAAGTATATAGCCAAAACTGTCTATAGTATAAAGATAGGGTTGGGTACCTTATCCTGGGGACACTATGGACGCGACCTACTTTGTATTAAGTACAAACGATGAGATCCTAAATCGTTCATGTAGAGACATGTGAGTGGGGGCGTCCTATGCAATGAGTTTGAATAAGATAGGATCGCGAAATTAGTCACTTTCTCTTTATAACGCCGTTTACTGAAGAAACTGATTATTTCACAAGATGACCTAAGTAACTCGATCTTAATCCTGAGTTAACTATGAACTTCTGTTTATACAAGATTATCCTTTGATTTGCATGGGTGAGAGTGGCCAGACATCGCCGACTCAACAAGCCTACCATTTTAGGGATAAGATCGGATAGATAGCTGGGGACATAGTCTCGCAAGACGGAATTCGCTTCTACCCATTTCAGGGATAGTAGAGAGGTTGTTCCCTTAAGTACTAACTCTAGGACTCGAACAAGGGGCCCCACCCTCTCCTTGGCTCGAGAGGGACTTAGGTTTGATGGTTGGACCACAAACCGATTGTTCATTAGAGGATTAGTAGAACTTAAGGAACAAGAAGTACTATAGGGGTAAAATGGACATTTGATCCGACTATAGCTACGAACAACCTGTGAAGGATCGACTTACTAAACATGGTTATATCAAGTGGACGGAAATATATATCTATGGTGAGGGGAGTGCAGCTATTGGGCTATAATGGAGTGTCCCGGTAGTTAACGAATACTGGTTAGCTTGGTTAATGAGATTAGTCGGTTAACCTCGAATCATTGGAGCCCATGATCTGTAGGTCCATTAGGTCCCCCTACTAGCTCATATCAGAATAAAGCCTAGAACAATTAGACATGAAACTTTAAATCGTTCAAAATCGGGAAAGGATATTATCGTCAATTGTGTTTGACATGATAATTTAATTATGAATTAAATTATTAAATGAGAGATAAAGTATTTAAAAGTGTTTTAAATACTATATACATGAATAAGAGTTCATATATAATGGATTGCACAAGGTTAGAATGATTAATTGGATTAATCATATGAAATTAATTGGAAAAGTTTCAAATTAATTACCAAAAATTAATTTCAATTTAGAATTAAAATTAAAATTAAAATGCAACCTAAAATCAGATTTTGGATCAAGGATAGTGGATTTTGTTGGAATCCCACTTATGCATGGTGATTCAAAGTGGAAAAACAACTCATCTACGCACTCTTGCATGTAATGTTACATGAACACCAAGAATCCACTATTGCTTGCATCTCCACCATGTGTCTTGCATCTCGAGGCTTCTTGATGCATGGATTCACTCTATAAGTAGAGGTAGAATCAGATTGAGAGCTGAAGACAACCATTTTCCATACTGTTATGCTGCTGGAATTTAGTCTCAAACTCACCTACCTTCATATATCTCTCTAGAGCTTGAACCTTCAAGCATTCCTTTCCCATTCCCTATCTCTATAGACTCCCACAAGTTGTTCTTGGCCCGAAGAATAATAGGGAAGACACTAGAGGTGGTCCACACACCATTCGTGAGCAAAGGAATCAAAGGGAGTTGCTGAATCGGTCTCCAAAAAAGTTGGTACAAATTCTGCTCTCTGTTTACAGTATTTGGACAACATGCTTTCATTTTCTAAAATTGATGTAGTTAAGTGCCTCCGATCCTAAAATTGCTTTCGCATGTGTTATATGAACACCTTCAAGTCCATGACCAAATGTGCTCTTAACATATCGTAGAATACGAAGAACAACTAGAAAATGTGTAGACTGGGGAGTAACTATGAATTGACTAACAATATGAACATCATATGCAATATCTGGGATGGTCACAATGAGATAAATAAGATTGTCAACCAGTTGCCGATACATAGTGACATCGTCAAGAGGAACACCATCGAACGGAGTCAATAAAACATTCATATTTACTGGGGTTGACGATGTAGTAGAGCCAGTAATACTAGACCAAGCTAGGAGATCAGAAGCATATTTCGCTTGAGACAGATAATATCCATCAAATCATGATGAACCTTAAGGCCAAGAAAGTAATTAATTGGTCCTAAATCTTCATCTTAAAGTGTTTCCCTAGGTGGATTTATAAATCAAATATAGTCTGAGGATCATCACCTATAATTATCATCTCGTCAACATAAAGAAAAGAAGAACAATACCTTAAGGAGTTTGACGTCTAAAAGGAGTTGTATCGTGAGGATTGGAAGTAAACCCAAGCTGAACGATAGTAAAACTGAATGTAGATAACCAGGCATGCAGGCTTGTTTAAGACTATATAAAGCTCGACGAAGAAGGCGAACTTTCTGGGATGGAGCAGAATTACCAGGGGAGGTTTCATATATGCCTCCTTAGATAAAGTGCTATTGAGAAATACATTTTTAACAACCATTTGCAAAAGGGACCACTGTTTGGCCGCTGCAATAGCTAAGAGACTGTAAACAGATGTCATTTGAGCTATAAGAGCAAACATCTCTTCATTGTCAATGCCATATTCTTGAGAATAACCTTTTGCAACAAGGCGAGCTTTATACCGTTCAATAGACCCATCATAGTGTGTTTTAATTTTATAAATCCACTTATAACTAATAGTTCTTTTGCCAGGAAGAAAATTCATGTAGTCCGAAGTATGACTCTTCTCTAAAGATTGAAGTTCTTCATTCATTGCTTGCTACCAAAGAGGGTTAGTAACAACTTCTTGGTAAGGTGTAGGTTCAACTAGAGACATAATAGTAGTGGAAAAACAACGGTAATCCTTGAGATGATGGGGATGAAGGTTTGGAAAATCTGTGCAGAAGCATGATATGCAATCGTGTCTCTCAATTAATTTTACATAACATACATAAATTAAAGATGTGATGAAAACAAAACATGATAAACATTTAATATCCTGTAACATGCTTTTATAGAAAAAGATAATAACAATGGGGAAGTCGTACTTACTCTTGAAGTCATAATAAAGTCTTCTCACTCTCCTTTCTTATGTATTGCACGAACTCAACAAATAATATCTCCAAGCACAACAACACCAAATGAACACCACCAACAGTGATTCCTAGTATTATCTATAGGGTGAGAAATCAAGCAAGAGGTATGGTCTTTGCTCTTAATTTTGGCAGGGAGAGATGTGTTGGGAGGATGAATTTCTCAGAGATCAACAATTGAGAAGTTCTACATCAAGAATCATCTCCAACTCCTATCAAAAGAAAAACTTATCGTGAAAACCACTTTCATGATATTCACAAGAGAGTGAGGTGGAAGAAGTTGTAATAACTCTCTCCTTAATTTAAATAATTAAAATAAAATTTAATTTAATTTAAATTAACATATATATACACACACACATTAACTACTTTAATATATGTATATATGAGAAACTTATGTTATATCAAATATATCACATACCCTATAGTTTATATTATCATAAATCATATAAGTTATAGTTTATTAGTCTCTCATTTAACCTATAGTATTTAATACCAATCAAATTCATATTAAATTTAATCTATAATTTTTATATGAATCATATTCATATAATTAATATTTGAATAATATTCAAGTCTTTATTTTCCCTTAAATAAAACTTTATATTGTAATGTATCAAATACATTATATTAATTATATCATATATAATTAATTTTCTCAATTAATTTGAACAATTCAAATTAATCGAAAATTAATTTGATTCTCAATAATGTCAGTTGAGCTACCAAAGGGACCTCATGGACATATAGTTTGAAGCTCCAATGGTATTAAAAAGCGACAACTACACTCTCCGCACTACATATATATTTATGTGTCTAATGGATATAACCAATCAATAGTGCATTGACTCTCCACAAATTGCTTGTAAGTACAATTGGGTCAAAATTACCCTTTTTCCCCGATAGTTACATCTAATTCCTTAAGTATCACTGATCCTTATAATGAACAATAAGTCATAGTCCAATTATGACCAAACCCGTCTTGAGCCAGGAGAGGGTGTGGCACAATATTGTTCAAGCCTCGGAATCAACCCTTAAGGGAGCAATTATTCTACTCACTCCAACTATAGAGAATGAGTGAGTTTCTTCTTGTGTAGTTGTGTTCCCAGCTCCCAATCAGACGAATCTCCAAAATGGTAGGCATATTGAATCAGCGAATTGGCCACTCTCACCTACACAAATTAAAGGATCGCCTTTATAGGCAGGAGTTCATAACTCACTTAGGATTTAGGTCAAGTCACTTATGGTCATCCTGATGAAACGTAAGTCACTTCTATCAACAGTGTTATATAGCAAGACTATTCATTTCGTGGTCTGGTCTTATACAAACTCTTTGTATAGAAAACCTTCGCTCCCATGTCTCCACAAGAATGATCAGGATCAGATCACTTGTAGCACTTTACTACAATTATAACAACTACAAAGCTGGTCGTCTTCGTAGTGTCACCAGCATAAGATACCCATCATCATCCATCTATTACAGATCTTTTAGGTTGTCGCTTGAACATGATCCACCTGTATGTCTCCACATACATGTTTTGTTGGGTTTTATGTCCTAAAAATCGTGGTTTATAAATATTAGAACTTATTCTGAGAATTCAATAAAGTTGTTGAATATATTATTTTTTAGAAATCCAATAAACCTAAGTCCCTTGACTATTATATGTGTACTTGAACTTTATGTGGAGACATACAAGTAGATCGGGTTCGAATAAATAGTCAAAAAGATCTATAGTATATGAATAAGGTTGGGTACCTTATTCTGGTAACACTATTGGATGCAGCCTACTCTGTAGTTGTTACAAAATGTTGTAAAGTGCTACATACAAAGTGATCCTAATTCGTGCATGTTGAGACATGAGAAGTGGGGGTGTCCTGTGCAAATGGGTTTTGTGCAAGATCGGACCACGAAACGTGTCACTTTTACTTTATAACGTTGTTTACTGTTTAAGACTAACCGATGACCTAGGTAACTTAACCTTAATCCTAAGCTAACTATGAACTTCTGTTTGTTTGGGATTATCCTTTGATCTGCAAATAGTGAGAGTAGACCAATTGCCTCTGCTCAATAATCTTACCATTTTGAGGATAAGACCGGATGAATAGCTGGAAACATAGGGTTCAAGAGGGAATTCACTCCTACCTGATTAGGTTAGTAGAGAGGTTGTTCCCTTCAAGTGCTGATTCTGGGTCTTGAACAAGAGGCCTCACCCTCTCATTGGTCTGAGAGGGATTCAATTTGTTGATTGGATCACAAATCAATTGTTCATTAGGGGATTAGTGGAACTTAAGGAAAAAGAGGTAATTTTGGAGGTAAAACAGAGATAATATATCTACAGTGAGGAGAGTTCAGCTATAGGCTTTAGTGGAATCACCCATTAGTTAATGAATAAGGGTTAGATCGGTGTAATGAGTTTAACCGATCAATCTCGGATCATTGAAGTCCATGATCTGTAGGTCCGCGAGGTCCCCTTACTAGCTCGTAAATGGGTAAGCTTTAGGGTAGGTTGAGAAATTAATTTGAAACGTTCAAATTAAACGGAACAAGAGAATTTGAATATGATTTAAATATATGAAGATGATTATTGTGCAAAAATTAATTTAATATTTGATATTAAATTAATTAATTTTTTAAAAAATTAATTTAAGAAAATCAATTTTTGAATTAAAATGATTTAAAAGTCATTTTTTGTTTTAAAAAGAAAATGAAAATTCATTTGCATGTTGCACAAAATGGAAAATGGGTTTTCTCTATTATCATCGTCTTTATGCTCACACAAAATGCATTATCTTCTCTACTTTGATTCTTCAAACATGAGCTGCAAGCCATGCACTCCATCACTTTGCATGTTCATCTAAATATATAAAGAAGATTGGAGTTGTTAGAGAAGAAAAAAGAATACAGAATTTGAGAGAAAAATATCGGTGAAGAAGAAACTGTTTTCTTTAATTTCCTGTTGTGAGCTTTTCTTGTTTTTTCACATCTTCAAGCTGTTGTTGAGTCCCATAACTCTGCCTAAAGCTCCAAGATCATAGTAGGGAAGGCTTTGAGGTGGTTCACATTGATATCAAATGAAGACAGCAGCTGAACAGACATTTTCTTGGAGAGTTCATCAAAGGTATGTTCTGAAAACTCATTTTTTATGAAAAGCATACTTTAGTTTTTTCCAAAATTAGTGAATTATATTGCTTATGAATCCTTGATACTTCCGCTGCATGTTGTTTAACTCTTATATGTTCAAGTTACAGAAGACAACCTTGGATCTTAGTTTATTAGTTTTGTGGGTTAATGCTACTAAATGTCAAATAAAATGCCAAAGATTTTATTAGATAAATAAATTATTTGTACATTACAATTAAAAACTACAGAACCCACAAGATTTAGGGCATCAACCCCAATAGTTTTATACTTGTCCTAAAGCCAGTGTAGTGTACATCTTAAAAGTTAAACTGTTACAAAAGTACACAAAAAATAGAAACTAGGGCATACAATACATGCCCAATTCAAAATCTCATACTTGCCCTAGACTAGATGTGGTCTGTCTTGTAGACCCATACTCTCTAGGTGACTCTCAAACACCTTAGTCGTGAGAGTCTTTGTAAATGGACCAGTAACGTTATGCGCCTAAGCTATCTACGTGATAATCACATCCCCTTAATGCACAATATCTCGTATCAGATGATACTTGTGCTCTATGTGCTTCCCGCGCTTGTGATTCCTAGTCTTCATGCAATTAGCCACAATACCACTACTATCACAATAAAGGGTGATGGGCTTTGACATGTTTAAAGCTACTTCCAGATTAGTCAAGAACTTTCTGAGTTAGACAACTTCCTTGGCAGCTTCACAAGCTACTAAATACTCTGCCTCCATACTGGAGTCAACAATGCACCCTTGCTTTGTGCTTCTCCTAACTACAACTCCTCTGTTAACTGTGAACACTGATCTCGAAGTAGATTTCTTAGAACCTCTATCGATCTGAGAATCAGAATCTGTGTATCCCGTAAGGGTGAACATTGATCTTGAGCAATTTGTGAATGATCAATACATTGTTGATTGGTTATATCCAATGGACACATAAATATATCTATAGTGCAAAGAGTTCAGCTGTCAGTCTTTAGTGGAGTGACCGACAGTTAATGAATATTGATTAATTTGATTAAAAGAGATTAATCAATTAATCTTGTATCATTGAAGCTTCAATCTATAGGTCCATAAGGTCCCCTCGTTAGCTGATAACTTGTAGAAATATAAGTTATTGTGGCTCAAAAGTTGGAATAATTAGGATCTTGAATGATAAAATCTCATCATTTTTAGAGAAAGACATGAAATTATTTGAACACTATCAAACTCATGCAAAAGAATGTTTATTGCTAAAATACTGTGGCACTAATGCATGATATTGTAGGATCTCAACAAAAGGCTAACACATGATTAAGAAAAGTGTCGCAGGCAAAATCTAACGCATGGGGCGTGCGTCAGAGGGTTTCAACACAAGGAAGATTCATTGATTCAGGCTGTTTGTGTCAAATCACCACTTGCAAGCATGGGCATCTGCAGCGGGCGGCGTCTGAAAAGCATCTGAGTGTCAGGTGGCTAACCAGGGTATGGAATTTAATGCTGCCCATCATCAAGTTGGAGAAGACCGACGCCTATAAATAGAAGAAATCCCACCATATGGAGAGTTTTGAGTTTTTAGTTCTCAGTTTAGTTTTAGTTTGAAGCTTAGTCTTAGTTTAGAATCTTAGATCTTTAGAGCTGTGCTGTGGTGCCGAGAAGAACTAGAGGGAAGAGAACCACCACCATCGCCGATCAAGGAGTGGAGGAAGCTGAGCTCAAGAGAGACATTTCTTCCAATTCTTCCACAAGTGGTTGTACACGACTAGAATTGAGCCAAAGAGGACAAGAGATTGTACTCTGCGGCTTGGCTCTTTCATTTCATCTTACTTATCGCTTTCATCTTCTCATTTAATTAAGTATTGGTTTTGTAAAGACAATCAGTTTGTTTATAAATTCTCATATTTGATCTATCATACTTTGCCATTGTTTGTTTCTTGTTTATGTTGGATGCATCTATAACTTCATGCAAAATTCCATTTCGAACGCTTAAGCCAACTAAATCAATTGGTAAAAGCATCTTTAGCTTAAACTATTCGAGAGAATAAGTTAGCCAGCATCAAGTTAGAAACGGTTAGTACATCTAGAGATAGACGAACGGTGTTTTATTACATCCTGTGTTTGACGCATACATCCTAGAGATAAGTATTGTATGATATTCGCATTGAGAAGTGTCGAATAGAGTCTAACGCATAGACGAAGATAAACAAGTCATCTCATTCGCTTCATATTCTTGTTTGTGTACATCCAACTTAGATTGACGCATATCACTTGCTTCAAACTCCATTTTCACATGACCCATCATTCTCTACTCACCCTTTTGTGCCTTCTTGCACGCACACACAGCAACTTAGTTTAAATAACTCATTTCTACATACACTTAGGATATCTCTACAACAGTTACAACGCAAGGTCTTCGTTAGCTTTAATCTGAATCTCTGAGTTTAACCCTGGACTTACCAGGAACCTGAGTTGGATTTATACTTGGATCTGATTCAGGAAAACTTGAACGTCTATAGAGGAGTGTCATACGTCCTGTTGCACATCACTAACGCATCAACACGTTACTAATGCATCATAAACGCATCAATGCATCATTCATAATTACACTTATTTTTCCAATTATTTTATACAACACACTCCTAAGCTCGAATCACGAAATCAACGAACAAGTTTTTGGCGTCGTTGCCAGGGATTCAACAACAAAACTAACCAGAAATTTTTCTTGTATCTTTTATAGGAAAACTTCAGCTGAGGGAGTATTACGAGATAAGCTGAAGCTTGTAAACATTTATGAGCAGGGAGAGCACTTCTGAACTTGTATACGACCCCGAAGTTGAAAGGACCTTCCAACGAAGAAATCGATCTAATCTTCGCCGAAGGTTAAGGCAACAACTGCTCAGATAACAAATCAGGCAACAACAAATGGCGGGCGAACAAGGGAATCAAAACTTAGTTCAACAGCTAGCCCATGTTGCGCAAAAACCTATCATAATGGCAAACAGTAGTACGCGTCCCATGAGGGAGTATGCGTCTCCTGTATTGTATGATTTCTTACCAGGGATCATATATCCAATGGCAGATAGGACAAGATTTGAGATGAAATCTGTGATGTCACAAATGCTCCAAACACCTGGACAATTTGAGGGTGCTCGGGGAGAAGAACCTCACGCCCACATGAAACGTTTCCTGGAGACGTGTAACTCGTTTGTGATTCCTGGAATCACCCCAGAAGCTATCAGGCTATCTTTATTCCCATATTCTCTGCGTGACAATGCAAAGCAATAAGTAAGTTCTTTGGAGCTTGGAGAGATCACGACCTTGAGAAAGTTGGTCGAGAAATTCATGCAGAAATACTTCCCACCCACCATAAATGCAAGGAGGTGGAGAGAGATCATGAACTTCGAGNATGAACTTCGAGTAGGAAGAATTTGAAACCTTGAGTGTCGCATGGGAGCGCTTCAAAGGATTAGTCAAGAATTGCCCCAATCACGGATTACGGTTAACCATCCAGATGGAGACCTTTTATGGAAGATTAAACAGAGCATCTCAAATGGCAGCCGATGCAGCTGCAGCTGGCAGTATCATGGATAAATCTTATACTGAAGCTAAGGAAATACTAGAGCGCATAGACAAGCATAATATGGAATGGGTGGATGACACTTACAACGCAAGAGCAGAAAGGAAGTAGCGATCTCAGAATGTGAATTCTATTGACTCTAACGCAATAGCCACACTCTCTACACAAGTGGCTACTATGACAAACCTTTTGTAGAATATGTCACTGGGGAACGCATCAAACTCGCAAAAGGTAAATCAGGTAGAAAAGTGGGTTGTGGAGACCACCACTCTTACTCTGATTGCCCACAAAATTTGCAATCGGTATGCTTTATTAAAAATAACCCATTCTCAAACACATATAATCCCAGATGGAGGAACCATCCAAATATCTCTTGGGCAGGTAATCAACAGGAGCCACACCACCTAGGGGTGAACCAGCAGCAAAGGCAAAGACCGCCACCTGCATTCCAGCCAACGCAGTAGTCGCATCAACAATCCTTTAATAAAGGAAGTCATGTGTCGAGTTTAGCGTCTCCGCTTGAAAACCTCTTAAAGGTGTATATCACCCAGAACGATGCTTTTCTAAAAAGCCAGACATCATCCATTAGAAATATGGAGATACAGGTGGGGTGTTTTGCCAGTGAGTTGAATAATCGATAGCCAAGAGTCTTGCCTAGCAACACAGGAACCTCAGGGAATAACAATGGAAAAGAGCAATGTCATGCGGTGGCATTACGAAGTGGCAAAGCTCTTAAAGAAAGAACCATGAACCCAAGAACCAACAATCCTTCAAAAGAACTCAACACACGCCCAACGACATTAAAAGATCAAGAAGAAAGGACGCCTGAATCCACAAGCCATTCGGAGCCAAGCATGTCCAATGCGGGAAAACCTACGGTACAGCTAAACGCATAATTTTCGAGACGCTTGATAAAGAAGAATGATGAACAACAATTTAAGCATGTTCTTGAACTCCTGAGGCAACTGCACATCAATATTCCACTTGTAGAAGCCTTGGAACAAATGCCAAAATACGTCAAATTTTTTAAGAATATTTTGACAAAGAAAAGGAGAATCAGCGAGATGGAAGTAATTGCGCTAACGCAGGAGTGCAATGTGTTAGTCAACAACAGACTACCTAAGAAACAGAAGGACCCGGGAAGCTTTACTGTCCCATGCTCAATCGGAGGGTTGGACGTGGGACATGCGTTGTGTGATCTGGGAGCAAGCATTTACCTCATGTGACTCTCAATCTTCAAGAAACTGGGAATCGGTGAAGCACAACCCACTTCTGTAACTCTTCAACTCGCTGACAGGACGATCACGTAAGACAGGACGATCATGTACCCTGAAGGAACGATTGAAGATGTTTTGGTAAAAGTTGACAACTTCATATTCCCAGCAGATTTCATCATCTTAGACTATGAAGCAGACATAGATGTACCAATTATTCTTGGATGACCCTTTCTAGCCACTGGGAAAGTATTAATAGACGTGCACAAGGGAGAATTGACCATGCGCGTAGACAATCAGGAAGTGAAGTTTAATGTGTTAAACGCGTTAAAGTTCTCGGATAATGAAGAATGTCAACTGAACAAAATAGAGTTGCCTGAAGAGGAAATGACCCAAGTTTATGAGGTCCTCGCGTTGGAAGAAAACATGAAAGAACTCGAGCCGCCAAGTCTAAATGAGCGGCGAACGAAACCAACTCATCCATCATTAGAAGAACCACCAGAACTAGAGCTGAAACCGTTACCTAATCACCTTAAATATGCTTTCCTTAGAACAAAAAACCTTACCTATAATTATTTCCGCCAATCTTACCAAGCCTAATGAACATTCTCTTTTGCAGATGTTGCAAAAGCACATATGTGCAATAGGATGGACGCTGTCTGACATCCGTGGCATCAACCCATCTTAATGCATGCATAAAATAAGCTAGAAGAAGGGAAGACTGTATCGATTGAGCCTCAACAAAGGCTGAATCCTATAATGAAGGAAGTAGTGAAGAAAGAAATCTTAAAGTGGTTGGACGCAGGAGTAATCTCCCTTTTATCCTATAGCAGCTGGGTAAGCCCAGTTCAATGTGTCCCCAAGAAAGAAGAAACAACAGTGATAGTCAACGCTCATCCCTTCAAGGACTGTCATGGGTTGGCGCATCTGCATGGACTATAGGAAACTCAACATGGCAACCAAGAAGGACCACTTCCCACTTCCCTCTTCTCTTCATTGACCAAATGCTTGACAAACTGGCTGGAAAAGAATTTTATTGTTTTCTTGATGGATACTCTGGCTATAACTAGATTTTAATTGACCTAGAAGATCAGGAAAAGATGACATTCACTTGCCCCTTTGGAACGTTCGCATTAAGACGCATGCCCTTTGGACTATGCAACGCATTTGGAACATTCCGAAGGTGCATGATGACAATTTTCTTTGACTTCTTGGAAAAGACCGTTGAAGTTTTCATGGACAATTTTTTAGTCTTTGGAGATTGATTTCAATCATGCTTGGATAACTTGGAGGCTGTCCTCGCTTGATGCACGAAACAAATCTTGTATTGAATTGGGAAAAATGTCACTTTATGGTGATTGAAGGCATTGTTTTGGGCCACAAGGTATCTAAAGCTGGGTGATGTTGATGAGGCCAAGGTAGATGTCATAGCTAAACTTTCTCCACCATCAAATGTAAAAGCTCTACGAAGTTTTCTAAGACACGCTGGTGATGCTTAGATTTATGAGGTGTGGAAAATATGGATGATATATGTTGATGGATAGTGTTGTGTACTCAAGTTTCCCCAGCGCAATTCAAGTGTAAATTCCTCTAAGTTTCCTGGTAAGTCCAGGGTCAAACACAAGGACTTGTGAAAATAGTTATGTTGGAGATTTTTATGAAAACTTGCGGTAACCAATGAAATAAACAAGTGTTGGGTGGATGTGGCATTAATGAAAATAATAATAAATGCGGTAGAGTTCGAAAAGAGTTGGTAAACGGGAAATACGATAAATATGTGGTGAACAGGTTGAGAAAGGTTTCGGCTAACACTCCCTAGGATGCGTTCATGCTTTGTGATCGTGCAACTTGCATATAATAGTTAACCACCTCTCGGCGTGAATGCCACGGCTTCTAAGGCTAGAACGCATGCGATAAATATGCGATAAGTCTACAGGGTTTATATATAAATCTCTATCTCTATTTATGTGATGACAACATGACATTCACACAAATATGCGACCACATAATATCATTCCTATTCCTAGGATGCATGCGATGCAAGTTGACAAACAGAGCTTATCTCTAAGTCCCTGTCTCTTATTTATGAAAGTCTAATCTTGCTCTTTCGAGACCAGATTCTAACCTAGCTCTCTTGAGACATTAGGTTCTCTCTCGAGTAACTCTAAAAGAGTAATTTGCACAATATAAAACAAGACAATCGCAAGCAATGAAATTCCTAGATCATGTTAGCTTAGTTCCTCTCAACCCATTCAACTAGTTTAGCTACTCATGCATATTAAAATAGTGAGCAGATGTAGAAATAGAACTTCCATTGAATAGATATACGATGAAGTACACAATAACAATGCAAGTATAGTAAAGAGCCTGGAGTAATTTCTTGCCACTAGGCGTTACATTGTTCTACTCGTGCTTTAAAGATATTATCTCTTTCGCGAGAGTCAACTCGCTCTCTACTCTTACGCCCTAAGGTTTTCTTTCGAGTCGCCTTGGACAATCTCCAGCGTCACCATTCTTTTCTTGCTTTGCCGTAAAATGGAAAAGAAAACTATGAACAGAGGTATGAACTTGTAATAGAGATGAGGTAATCGACTGCTTAACCCCTTCTCTGAAGAATGCACTTGGTATTTATAGAGCATCAAAGGTGAAAGGCGGCTTCTCTCTCCTGGTTGTACAGATGGGACAACTTTAATTCTTGACTAATGCGTTAGATAATTATCACCGATAAAGCTGGATGTACCCTGTGACTGTTATCAGCTGTCAACTTAATTTGGATCCAACTGTTGTTAGCTTTCTGTCTCATCTATCTTAATTGTCCTTTCATTCGGATGCGTCCACCATGTTACGATGATTTTTCTTGGGTGAATGTTTGCGAGCACGATCAACGCAAAGTCTTGCGGTGAAGTTGTGCTCGACCAATGTATTCCTATGATCACATTCTTTGCATTGCGTTAACGCATTATTCTGCACAAAATAAAAAGATCAACTACTCTTATGCATTGGACGTATGCGACCGCAATAATATAGAATTTATGCTTAATGGACACAATTTATCATATTTCATCAACGCAATCTAATATTGTTTAAGGATTTAGCACTATGATAACGTGCATTTCTGCCCATTATCAGCTGGCTTCTACCGAAGGTTCGTAAAAGGATTTTCCCAAATTGCGCGACCTCTGAGCGCATTATTAGATGCGAACTAGCCTTACGAATTCAATGACGACTGCTGCGACGCATTTGAAACACTGAAGTATGCGTTGACTACAGCTCTGGTACTAATAGCACTGGATTGGACGCAACGTTTCATTCTAATGTGCGACGCAAGTGATGTTGTAGTAGGCACCATGTTAGGGCAGAAGAAAGGGAATTTGATACACCTTATCTCTTATGTGTCCAAGACACTGAACGACTCTCAGGAACACTACACAACCACGGAGAAAGAAATGCTGGCTGTAGTGTTTGGCATCGAAAATTTCAGATCTTATTTAGTTGGTGCATCAGCAACCATCTATACAAATCACTTAACCATCAAGTTCCTGATGAGTAAGAAGGACACGAAACAAGATTAATTAGATGGGTGCTACTATTGCAGGAATTCGACATCGATATTCAGAACAGAAAGAGGACTGAGAATCAGGTTTCCGACCACCTGTCCAGATTAGAGAATCAGGAAATACAAGAGCAAGAAAATGAAATCAAAGATGCATTTCCTGATGAAAGCTTATTCAAAGTTGAAGGCAGGGAACCTTGGTACGCAGACATAGTTAATTACTTAACTATTAAGCAATCCCCCAAACACTTCAACTCTCAGCAAAAGAAACGGTTGGTACACGACAAAAAATTTTATTTTTGGGATGAATCGTTTCTCTACAAACAAGGTCCCGACTCCATCATGCGTCGGTACGTTCCGGAAGGAGAGACACAACGCATCCTGGCTGAGTGACATGACTCTTCTTACGGAGGGCATTTCGGAGGGCAAAGAACCGCTGCGAAGGTTCTTCAAAGCAGATACTTTTGGCCTACCTTCTTCAAAGACGCAAGGGAGTATGCTCGCAAGTGTGACCCTTGCCAACGCATCGGAAATATATCATCAAGGGACGAAATGCCTCTGAACAATATTCTTGAGGTTGAATTATTTGACGTTTGAGGCATCGATTTTATGGGACCTTTTCCCCTGTCCTATGGTCAACAATATATCCTACTTGCAATAGATTATGTATCAAAGTGGGTGGAAGCAGTAGCTTGTGCCAGAAATTATGCGTCGACTGTTTCTAAGTTTCTTACCAAGAACATTTTCACACGCTTTGGAACACCAAGAGCCCTGATAAGTGACGAAGTCACGCATTTCATTAACCACATCATTTCAAAATTGCTTACCAAATATAATGTCAGGCACAAGATCGCTACCGCATACCACCCATAAACCAACAGTCAAACAGAGGTATCGAATCGGGAAATAAAATCAATATTGGAAAAAGTTGTCAACACATCACGGAAAGACTGGGCACAGAGGCTGGATGAAGCACTCTGGGCCTACGGGATTGCCTACAAGACTCCCATAGGTATGTCTCCATACTCCTTAGTATTCGGAAAAGCTTGTCACTTACCCATGGAGTTGGAGCACAAAGCTTTCTGGGCAGTAAAGAAGCTGAATTTAAACTTGGACGCCGCTGATGCGTTATTTTATGATGTGAAATTATGGAGGAAATGCGGTGATGGAATTACGTTGAGCAATCAAGTTTCCTCAGTGGAATCCAAGTGGAAACCCCACTGAGTTTCCTGGTAATTCCAAATTCGAACTTAGGGACTTTAAAAATAATATGGGACGGTAGTTTCTCGGAAGACTTTGCGGTAACTGGTAACTCAAATAGTGTTTGGTTTTGTTGATTATGGTAATGAAAACAAACAAATGTGGCAGATTTGAGGAAGGCTTTATTGTGTGATAGATGCACTGAGTATGCGGATGAACGGGTTGAGAAGGTCTTTAGCTAGCGTTACTTAGGAATGCATCAGACTATGCGATCATGCTACACCCATGCACAACAAGCCATTTTCCAATGCGAATGCGGTGCTCCTAAGTCTAGGACCTGTCTCTTATACACATCTAGATGTGTATAAGAGACAGATCATGCTACACCCATGCACAGCAAGCCATTTTCCAATGCGAATGCGGTGCTCCTAAGTCTAGGACGAATGTGTTGAATACAAAAGTTTCCATAGTGCTTATTCCTAAGTCTCTACCGTTTTCTTATGCAATGATGCAAGTTGCACAAAGGAAAGGTGACTGCACATAATCGTATCCTATCTCTAGGATGCATGTGATGCGTTAATAGCAAGCAGTGCTTATTCCTAAGCTCCCATCTCTTGATTATGCGTTCTAATCTGACTCTCTCGAGCCTAGATTCTAACCTGACTTTTCCAAGCCTATCCTGTCCTTAGATTACCCTCTCAAGTATCTCTAATGGACGAATGAAGCATACATAATACAAGATAATCACATAGAATGAAGATCCCAGTTGTGCTAAATAAATGTTTCTCAATCCATTCAACAAATTTAGCTACTCATGCAGAGAGTGAACAGATATAAAGAAGTAAATTCCATTTCTATAAAAGAGTTTGAATACACAATAACAATGGAAGATAAAGGTAGAGAGCCTGGTAGCAATCCCTTGCTGCCCAAGGCTTTTACACTGGCAACTCTATTTGGTTCAAAAGATATTCTTGCTTCCGCAGGAGTTGGCCCTCTATCTGGTCTTGAAGCTTCCGACACTCTCCCGAGCTCATCGGAACGATCTATCGGCACAACTTCCTTCTCTCACTTCTAGTTTAAAATAAAAGAAAATCTAAGAACAAGGCTAAACTATCCAAGAAAAAATTCTCTAACTCTCCGAACTCCTTTTCTGAAGGTCGCGTTCGGTATTTATAGAGCTTCTGGGGGGAAAGGCGGCTTATCTCTTATGATTGCATAGATGGGATAGCTTTAATTCTCTGACTGATGCGCCGAATATTTGTCACCGAAAAGCTGAGTGTACTTGTTATTGTTAGCGACTGTCAACTTAATTCAGATTCGACCGTCATCAGCTTTCTATACCATCGTGATTAATTATGCCTTTCACTCAGATGTGCCCACCAAGTTACGTCGGCTCTATGCGACAATCCTTCTTGAGCAGATGTTGGTGAACACAAATCACCATAAAGCGTTGTGGTAATACTGCGCTCGTCCATTGATTTCTTGTGATCACTCTTTTCGCCTTGCGTCAACGCATATTCTGCATAAAAATATAAAAATCAACTATTTATGTGATGAACGCATGCGACCACAATGTTATGAATTTAATGCTTTTTGGACGCAATCCAACATATTTTATCAGCACAATCTAACATTGTTTAAGAACTTAGCACTGTAATAGCGTGCATTTTTGCCCGTCATCAGCCGCGGGCGATCAACGCAAACTTTAGCTCAATGAGCTTGAGGAATGGCGGTTGAACGTATACGAGAACAACAAGCTCTACAAGGAGAAGACCAAACGTTGGCACGAACAATGCATTAGTAAGAAAGAATTTGTTGTTGGCTAAAAAGTTTTATTATTCAATTCACGATTGTGTTTGTTCCCAGGAAAATTTAAGTCAAGGTGGTCAAGACCATTCATTATTAACACAATCTTTCCCCATGGAGCAGTAGAGTTAACGTGGGAGGATGACACAAATACATTCAAGGTAAATGGGCAAAGTGTGAAGCCTTACTTTGAAGATGGTGTAGAACGACAAGAGTTATCCCTCATATTACGCGAAGCCAACTGAGGCTTGCGTTAAAGCATCCCTACATTCACATCAACACATATTCCAGGGACACTTGTTCTATCTTCATTTCTTTTGCATTATGTATTTTATCACTGCGTTTGTGTTTACTCATTGTTTGCTTGTCTGCGTTACATTTTAAGTTGATTGATGAATGTTGTTGCTTTTTTATTTAAGAGTTTTATTTGATTTAAATAAAAAAAAAAAGTTGTGTACAATCGGAAGAAGCTTAGGATGGGAATAAATTGACGCGTTGGACTTAAGCCAATGCATGGCTCAAATCGAAAGGACGCATCTCGAAAACAAAAACACTCGATTACTTAGAAACCTTAGGCATGTCCTTTCGTCTTCTTAATAAATGCAGTTGTCAGGTGCCGCCTGACGTCACCATCCTCTCTCCCACTGACCTATAAAACGCAAACCTTCGATCTTCTCTCTTCTTCCATCTTCTTCAAATCCTTCTTCGAAAAAAAAACCCTAGCACCCGAAGCCTCCACTGCCCTTCGATCAAGTCCATTACGCTGGTCAGCCTTCAGCCATAATGTCTTCAACATCCGATAGCCAAAACCAATCGATGAGCTATGGAGGCGTGTCGTCGGTAAGTTCCTTCTCATCTTCCTTTGCTTCAATGTCGCCCCCTCCAAACCTTTGCCGAACTTCAAAAAACCCCTTTCCGACCAAGCCTTCACATGACGGGCCTTCTTCTACATCCCAGCGACCATCTCGGTCGAAACCCATCGAAACCACCACAAACCCGAAATCCTCTAAAACCCACCAAAAACCCAAAACCACCGCAAAACCTAAACCCAAAACACCCATCAAACCAAGGCAACAACGCCTTTCTTCCTCTGCAGCTGCCAAGAAGCCCTACACAAGGCCTGCCCTACCACCATTCATCCCAAATATTACGTCTGTGGGTGTGGCACATGATCCTATTCTCGCTCATCTCCACAACGCACCATCGCCTGCAGTGCATCCACTTCCCCCATTATCCATCCAACCCTTAGCCCCCATTTACCCCATTGAAGCAGAAGGAGCTTGCCAACCCCATCCGCTGCATTTACCCATTAT
This sequence comes from Benincasa hispida, assembly GCF_009727055.1. Lineage (NCBI taxonomy): Eukaryota > Viridiplantae > Streptophyta > Magnoliopsida > Cucurbitales > Cucurbitaceae > Benincasa > Benincasa hispida. The sequence continues at coordinate 9,652,322 of NC_052349.1, read as the reverse complement.
CATTTCATCTCTCGGGTCGTCGCATACCCCATCTGGCACCCCACCAATCATTCCCCTCAGGCCCAGCTCTGATAGTCCTGCGTTAGAGCAAACATCGCGGAACTTGCAGAATTGGCTCGGAGAGACGAGCAAGAAGTTTTCGGAGCGATTTTGGCAAGTTTGAATTAGGGCTAAGAAGAGGAACAAGTGATGCGTTCTGACCCAACCGACACATCATTTGAAATCGATGAAGCGGAACACTATGCGATGATGCTTGAAGCTGAGTTGGAAGAAGAAGAAGAAGAAGAAGAAGAAGAAGAAGGGAAGTGTGCCCGAACACGTCGCAACCTCGCCAATCTGATGCGGATGAAGGGCTATCGAAAGAAAAAAGAGGAATGAGAAAAAGGAAATTAATTTTGGAGGATGAAGAAGAGCAATCCGCATCTGGTCCTGAGGATGCAACACATGAGAGCTGCTCAAGTCCTATAGTGTTAGAAAAGGAATTGGAGCAATTCCAGCCCGCAAGGCAGGTGCGAAGGAAGTCAACTCTCCAAAAAGATTTGGAAAATGAATTAAGGGAGTTGGCGCGGGAAGCCAAAGCACACGAGGAAGGCAAACGCAAAGTAACTGATGTGTTACCTAAAAAGACCAAAGGGAGGAAGTGCCAGTTTAGTTACATTCTTGCTGAGAAGGGCTTCTCTCGAACGCACCCCATTGCCACCATATGTAATTGAAACTGTGGAAGCAAATGGCTAGGGTTAGCTATGTGTTGGGCACACAAGAATTTGGCCCAACCTTGTCCGCCAATTTTATAGTAGTGAGTTTGACGGAGAGAAGTATGACATTCATTGATGGTGTTTTAGTGCGCTTCTTAGCTGATAAAATTAATGAAGTGTTCAATATTACAAGTAACCCATACGCAGAAGGAAACCGCATCTTGGAACATCCGACTCCAAGCCAAGTAGAAAATGCGTTATGAGTAGTGGCCAAACCTGGAAGCAAATGGCAAACATCAATAAGTGGAGTAAAGATCTTAGCTTCCAGGAATCTGAAACCAGACGCAAACTTGTGGTATTATTTGATTAAGAAAAACATTATGCCTACAACGCAGAGACATTATCAAGAGAATGCGTCCTAGCCACTTACTGTATCATGCAGCGTATTCCTCTAGATGTAGGGAGGATAATAAGGGACTAGATCAAAGCCATTAAAGCAAAACCATGAGGACAACTTTATTTCCCTTGGCTGATCTGTATGCTGTAAGAATGCGGGGGCATCCCTCTGAGGGATGATTATGAGGAAATCGATGGTCTGATGGATATCAAGTTGATCAAGCATTACTTCACGATTCACCGCACCATCCTGCCCTACCTCGCAAGGAAGCGGCAGTCAAACCTCGACCTTCCAAACGTTTCCCCAAAAGAAAACGCGTCTGGGTGATTGAAGACAGCGATGAAGCTTTGGAGAATGAAGATTACGAAGCAGAGCATGCGTTACTGATGAAGAAGCGTGGCCAGACATAAACTTCCCTCTTCCAAACTCACCTTTGGCCCCGCACGAAGAGATTCTTGATCCAACGTAGCACGAGACTACCAATTTAGATCAAGAAATCCTTAGTTCTTTTCCTTCGCCCTTACAGCTCCAATTTCAACTTTTGTACCTCCTTCAGTCATTTTTGAACCAACTGGGTTAGGGTCAAATAACGCAGGAAATATTTAAGACCCAGTTGAAAGAACTGAAGAGCCAACACCGCCACAATCACGCACTGATATTGACGAGTTGGAAACTTTGATTAGTGATCAACTCAGACCACTGGCCGCGTCTATTGAAACTCTTCAACAACAAAATAAGGTTCTAAGGGATTACTTGCGGCATCAAACAAGAAGAATGCAAGATCAGTTTATCTACACAACCAATATATTAATCAGGTCTTGGTCAGAATTTTGCCTTGCCATCGCTACCTGCTCACCTTAGGAACCCTCTGTGCTTCATGGATGAAGACCCTGCAGAAGAATGCAAGGATGACCAGCTTAATATGTTTCAGGGTGTTGTTTACTTTGTTTTTTTTTTTTTTTGGTATTTATTAATCTTTTGTATATGTTTGTTATGTTTGTTTATTCCATTAGTTATCCAATGAAAATGAATGAAATTTCTTTCATTATCTTATCCTTGCATTTGTCTTTAGCATACTTTTTTTTGTTCTTTAGCTATTTTTTTAGTCTTGTGCATTGTTTTACCTCAATGATATTAGCAATACAAAATTTATAAGTACAGAGTAGGCGTTAGAAAAATCAACAAAGCCTGATCTTTTCTAAAAAGACTACATGTTTTCTTTCTAATGCATGCAAGCTTTAAATCAAAACTCCTTTCGAAACTCTCAAAACCTTTTCGAAATTTTGTTTCTCTTTTAGCAATGAGGATTTAGCTGATCTCCAAATTTGAGGATGAGGGAAATCCAAGTTAAAACGCATTAATCGAGTACATAAAAAAAGGAAAGGAAACAAAATAGAAAGATGTTAAACGCAAACTCCTTTGTCATTACTCTAAAAAGAAAACCTCAAATTGGCATGAGTTAAAAAGTTGAAACAGGCACTTAGCCGTAGTTGGATGCTCGCATGACACCCGTGGGGGCTAGCCAAAACGAAGTTAAGTCTCCTAGACCAATGCATCCCAAAACTCCTCTATCTAATGTAAAGAAGCTGTATCTTGAAACGCATGAATGCTAGATATGAGTTTAGTTGTGAAGGGCTCTCATCCATAATTGGATGCTCGCATGACACCCGTGGAGGCAAGCCAAAACGAAAGTGAGACACCTGGAACAATTCATGGGTAACCGAAAATTTATAAATTTTCTTTTTAACCGGCATCTATTTTAAAAAGCATCTAACGCATTGCTGGTTTAGAAAAAACGAGAATGTTTTGAGAAACGAAAAGAGTTGCTGACGAAAACTTGCTGCACCTGAAATAAAACATTTTTCCTTTTAGAAAAGAATCAACCTGCGTTATATTTTCCAAACTCTAATCTCAAGCTTATAAGTGAATATGATGAGAGGTGAACACTACACACTAAAGACGAGGGAGATAACATAGAATTATTTATGGAATGTTTGAGGATAAGCATTGTTTAAATTTGGGGGTGTGATAACTTGTAGAAATACAAATTATTGTGGCTCAAAAGTTGGAACAATTAAGGTCTTTAATGATAAAATCTCATCATTTTTAGAGAAAACGCATGAAATTACTTGAACACTATCAAACTCATACAAAATAATGTTTATTGCTAAAATACTGTGAGACTAACGCATGATATTGCAGAATCTCAACAAAAGGCTAACACATGATTAAGAAAAGTGTCGCAGGCAAAGTCTAACGCATGGGGCATGTGTCGAAGGGATTTAACACAAGGAAGATTCATTGATTCAGGCTGTTTATGTCAAATCACCACTTGCAAGCATGGGCATCTGCAGCGGGCGGCGTCTAAAAAGCATCTGAGTGTCAGGCGACTGACTAGGGTATGGAATTTAATGCTGCCCATCATCAAGTTGGAGAAGACCCATGCCTATAAATAGAAGAAATCCCACCATATGGAGAGTTCTGAGTTCTTAGTTCTCAATTTAGTTTTAGTTTGAAGCTTAGTCTTAGTTTAGAATCTTAGATCTTTAGAGCTATGTTGTGGTGCCGAGAAGAACTAGAGGGCAGAGAACCACCACCATCGCCGATCAAGGAGCGGAGGAAACTGAGCTCGAGAGAGACATTTCTTCCAATTCTTCCACAAGTGGTTGTACACGACTAGAATTGAGCCAAAGAGGACAAGAGATTGTACTCTGCGGCTTGGCTCCTTTCATTTCATCTTACATATCACTTTCGTTTTCTCATTTGATTAAGTATTGGTTTTGTAAAGACAATCAGTTTCTTTATAAATTCTCATATTTGATCAATCATACTTTGCCATTGTTTGTTTCTTGTTTATGTTGGATGCATCTATAACTTCATGCAAAATTCCATTTCGAACGCTTAAGCCAACTAAATCAATTGGTAAAAGCATCTTTAGCTTAAACTATTTGAGAGAATAAGTTAGCCAGCATCAAGTTAGAAACGGTTAGTACATCTAGAGATAGACGAACTGGTGTTTTATTACATCCTGTGTTTGACGCATACATCCTAAAGATAAGTATTGTATGATATTCGCATTGAGAAGTGTCGAATAGAGTCTAACACATAAACGGAGATAAACAAGTCATCTCATTCGCTTCATATTCTTGTTTGTGTACATCCAACTTAGATTGACGCATATCACTTGCTTCAAACTCCATTTTCACTTGACCCATCATTCTCTACTCACCCTTTTGTGCCTTCTTGCACGCACACACAACAACTTAGTGTAAATAACTCATTTCTACATATACTTAGGATATCTCTACAACAGTTACAACGCAAGGTCTCCGTTAGCTTTAATCTGAATCCCTGAGTTCGACCCTGGACTTACCAGGAACCTGAGTTGGATTTATACTTGGATCTGATTCAGGAAAATTTGAACGTCTATAGAGGAGTGTCATGCGTCGTGTTGCACATCACTAACGCATCAACGTGTTACTAACGCATCAACAAATCATTCATAATTACACTTATTTTCTAATTATTTAATACAATACACTCTTAAGCTTGAATCAGGAAATCAACGAACATTAACTCAATGAGGACTGATGAGAAATAAATTAATTTTGGTGTGATTTGAATTGTTCAAATTAATTAAAGGGAATTGATTGTATAAGATATAGTTAAATAATGTATATTGATACATTATATAATATAAATGTATGTTAATACATTTTTATGAGAGAAATAAATATTTGAATATGATTCAAATATTAATTATATGAATATAATTCATATAAAAACTATATGTTAAAATTTAATATGAATATGGTTCATATTAAATTTATAGTTTTACAAGAGAAATAAATGTTTGAATATGATTCAAATATTAATTATATGAATATGATTAATATAGGAACTATATGTTAAAATTAATATAAATATGATTCAAATTAAATTTATATATTTTATGAGAAGTGTTATAATTTGAATATGATTCAATTATTATTTATATGAATGTGATTCATATAAAAACTATAAATTAAAATTAATATGAATTTGATTCATGTTAATACTTTAGGTTATTTGAGAGAAATAATAAACAATAGTTTATATTATATGTAATATAATATTAACTATAGGTTATATGTGATATAACATATAGATTAAATATATAT
>NC_052349.1:9634077-9647060 GCF_009727055.1 Benincasa hispida | reverse complement strand
AATTTGAATTTATTAAAAATAAAGGGGAGGGAGTTATAACTCCCTCAACTCTTATTCCTTAATCTCTCCCTCTCACAAATAACAAAATGGAAGAGAGAGATCTCTGTCTCTCTCTGGTTCTCCTTCCTCTCTATGTGATCTATGGAAGCATGCTTAGATTTATGTTTTTTTTATGATTTTCTTCACTCTGAATTATGTGTATTCTGTAAAACGAAATTTAGAGATTGATGTGTCTAACTGCTTCTGCTGTGGAAATTCCAATCCCTTCATCTATCTCATCGTTTACTTTTGGTTGCAATTTTTCTCTCTTTTCCTCTCCTTTTAAATTTTACAGCGCTTGAATTTTTAGATTTCTAGGTTTGATTTTTGATTTCTTCATTATGTTAAGTCTAGCTGTATTTTTCTTTAGTTTGTATGTATTAACGGTTACCTACTAAACCGGTCAAATTCAAACTCTTGTAACCGGTCAGATTTAGTTTGTATGTTGAGGATCTAACATCTCATGAGTTTTGTTTTTGGCTTGAAAATAACGTGTATATTTTACAAAGCATGTATAATGTACTAATTAACTTGGGTTTTTTGTTTTCTTGCTTCTTTTGGTCATTCTATCTTATGAGTTTTGTTTTTGGCTTTTACTGAACAAAAAAATGCCTGTAAATTAGGGAATCCTTTAATTAAATTTCATTTTCTTCGAGAAGATGATTGCATCTAACAATACTAAAAATGGTGCAATTTTTTTTTGTAGGATTTTGAAGGATAAAGAAAATATGAACACATAAATAGAGAAAGTAGAGTTTGTTTCATGAGGTAAGTTTTGTAAGTAGGGGACTACTATTTTCTTTTTACAAAAGCTTCTTTTCCCACTATTTGCAAAATTTGACTTTCATGTTGTTGGTAGTTTATATTTTCTTTGAAATAGAACATTAAAGAATTAAGGCATTAGCTTTTTTGTGCAACTCTAGAGTAGGATCAAATGAGAGTTGCAGTTCAAGAGGAGCTAAGAAAGAGAGATGAATAGTTGCGAGCAATATATTATAAGTTTGGACTCTTGAAAATTTATTTTGATATAAATCCACTTGGTTACATAAATATGCATTGAATTTAATTTTACAATTACATTTGAAACAATTTGTCACTCTTATAAATGACTATATTGTTTATATACGAATTAATTATTACTGGCTATCACGATAAGATTAAAAATGTTACATGTTTTTATAGCATTTTTAGTTATTGTAAAACATGCTATTAAATGTCCATCATAACATTTTCATTATTATAAAAAAAAGCTACTAAAAGTAAATCATAAAATTTACGTAATGCTATAAAATATTTTGGTGACATTAAAATTTTGCAATTGAAAATGGACTTCTTATAACTTTTTTTATAGCATTGAAAAAATGTTATGAAAAGTAAAAGACTTTCAATAACATTGGCTACGACAACATGCTTCAAAATGCTGTAGAAAGTCTTTTATTGCGTATTTTTTTCATGCTATTAAAGAGGAAACATAGTGTTTTTGGCTAATGCTATGAAATATTTCCATAGTATGATAATTCTACAATAAAAGATGGACTCTTTATAGCACATGTTATAGCAGACAAATAACGCTATCAAAAGTGTTGGGCTTTCCATTACATCATCTATGACAGTGTCTCTAAAAATGCTATCAAAGTCTACGATAGCATTTTTGGTCTGCTATCGTATATGATATTTATTGTAGTGTTGGGAACTAGTGAGAGAGAAGTGAAAGGAGGACAGACTGAAAAATGTATCGTGTTCCCAAAAGGTAACATGACAAAGATGCGTAAGTGTTTCGAGATAGGATCCCAACAACAAAAACCCTTGTGTTCAATGCCATAGCCGAGAAAGTAGCTTAGGCTAGCCCGTGGTTCAAGTTTGGTGTGCTCGTGAGGCTGGATTAGAACAAAACAAGCACAACCAAATATTTTCAGCTGAGACTAAGAAGGGGAAGTACCATATAGGCGTTCAACGGGATATATGTTTTGGAGAACGGAAGATAGAAGACGGTTGATGACATATACTGATGTGAAAGTAGTCTCACCCCAAAACTTCTCTAAACAGGATGGAGAGAGTAGTTGGGCACGAACAGAATCTAAGATATTATGATGTTTGTGTTCCGCTCATTCATTTTGTTAGGATGTGTGAGGATAGGAGCGTTGAACAAGGGTGCCTTGTTGGGCACGAAAAGGAAATAAGGTTTGAATCCTTATATTCCATGGGATTGTCTATGTGAAGAATTTTAATAGTATTTGAAGATTATGTTAGAACCATATTAGCAAAGTCAATGTATACTTGGGACAAGATAGAACGATTTTAAAAAAATATATCCAAGTAAAATGAGAGTAGTCATCAATGAATAAGACAAAATAACGATAACCACTAACAGTTGAGGTAGGTGCATGGCCCCGCTCTCTCACTGGACCGAGAAGGATTCGGTTTTGTTGATTAGATCACAAAATAATTGTTCATTAGAGGATCAGTGGGGACTTAAGGAACAAGAGGTAATTTTGGGGGTAAAACAGAGATTCGACCCAGCCGTTATTACAAACAACCTATGAAGGGTTGACTTACTAATCATGGTTATATCGTGTAGACATAATATATCTACAGTGAGGGGAGTTCAACTATGGGCTTTAGTGGAGTGACCCATTAGTTAACAAATGAGGGTTAGATCGATCTAATGAGTTTAGTTGATCGTTGGAGCCCATGATCTGTAGGTCCACGAGGTCCCCCTACTAGCTCGAAAATGGATTAGCTCTAGAGTAGTGTGATAAGTTAATTTGAAACCAAATTAGAATCAAATGGAATTGGACCATATAATATATATATTATTTAAATGATTTAAATCTATGAAGTTGGATTTTTGTAAAATTAATTTAATATATATATATTAAATTAATTAGAATTATTTTAAATTGTTTAAATAATTATTTATTAATTTTATTAGAAAATTAATTTGTAAAATTAATAAATTTTGATTTTAGAAATCAATTATGTTTTTAAAATCCAAATTGAATTTGAAAATAGAAATTACACAAAAAAAAAAAAGTGATTTTTCAACTTCATCTTCAACTAGCTCATTAAGAACCCATTATCTTCAAGCTTCATTAACTCCAAGCATGAGCTGCATCCGATGCAGCAAATCTCTTTGCATGATAGTCTACAATATATTGAAAAGATTGGAGTGAAGTTGAAGTGATTGCAACAGAATGAATTTTTCTAAAAATTCGGGTAGAAGAAAGTGTTCTTCATTGGGTTGCTGTTGTGAGCATGTTGTTCATTGGGTTTTTGCTGTGAGCATTCTCCAAGTTTCCTTTGATTCTAGCTTATTTTTGAGTACCTAAACTTAATATAGAGCACCAAGAGAATAGCAGGGAAAATCTTGTGGTGGTCTACTCAAAGCTTTGAAGGAATTTGCAGCTAGAAATCAAGAATTCAAGGGTTCTTCAAAGGTATATCTTGAAACCCATTAAATTCTGCTTAAGCATGCTTTCGTTCCTGTCAAAATCAATCAATTAGAGAGTTTATCGATCCTTGTTGCTTCTGCTGCGTGTGGTACCCGTGGGCCATATTTTTTGTGTGTGAACCTTCCGACGTGAAAAAGTGCGAAAACGAACACAAGGGTTAAAAATTATGAAAAAAAAGTCGTGTGCCAGATGGCCAAAACGGAGCTCGTTTGGTGCCCCAAATGATCATCGGGGCTCCGCGGGCTACCCGGGGTCCATTTTTTGTCGTGAACCTTCGGCGCGAAAAAGCGTAAAACAGACCCAGGGGTTAAGAAGTATGAAAAAAAGCTGTGTGCCAGACGGTTTTAGGAACGGAGCTCGTGTGGTGCCCTAAACTACCCCTAGGGCCCTGCGTGCTGCCCTGGGCCCAATTTTTGTTGCGCGAACTTTCCGGTGCAAAAAAGTGCGAAAACAAACCACAGGTTAAGAATTGTGAAAAAAGTCGTGTGCCAGACGGTTTTAGGAACGAAGCTCGTTTGGTTTCCCAAACGGCCCTTGGGGCCCAGAGGCCCAATTTTGTTGTGAGAACCTTCCGACGAGAAAAAGTACGAAAATGGACACAGGGTTAAGAACTATGAAAAAAAGTTGTGTCAGACGGTTTTGGGAACGGAGCCCGTTTGGTACCCCAAATGGTCCCCGGGGCCCGCGAGCTGCCCTCGGGCCAAATTTTTATGCGTGAGCCTTCTGGTGCTTAAATGTGCAAAAACGGACCCAGGGGTTAAGAACTATGATAAAAAGTCATGTGCCAGACAATTTTGGGAACGAAGCTCGTTTGATGTCCCAAACGGCCCCCAGGGCCTCGGGGCCCAATTTTTGTCGAGAACTTTTGGCGCGAAAAAGCGCGAAATGGACCCAGGGGTTAAGAAGTATGAAAAAAACTGTGTGCCAGATGGTTTTGGAAACGGAGCTCGTTTGGTGCCCCAAACGGCCCTCGAGGCCCAATTTTTGTCCGCGACCCTTCCGGCGCGAAAAAGCGCGGAAATGAACCCAAGGGTTAGGAAGTCTGAAAAAAAGCCATGTGCCAGATGATTTTGGGAACTGAACTCGCTTGTGCACCAAACAGCCCCGGGGCCCAATATTTGTGTGCGAAACTTCCGACGCGAAAAAGCTCGAAAACTTACCTAGGGGTTTGGAACTATTAAAAATTGTGTGCCAGACGGTTTTGGGAATAGAGTTAGTTTGGTGCCCTAAACAGCCGCCGGGGCTCATTTTTGTGCGGGAACCTTCCAGCGCGAAAAAGTGTGAAACGTCCTAGGGGTTAAGAATTATGAAAAAAGCCGTGTGCCAAACGGTTTTGGGAATGAAGCTTGTTTGGTGGCCCAAATGGCCCCAGGGGCCTCATTAGGCCCAAGTTTTGTGCATGAACCTTTCGACGTGAAAAAGCGCGAAAACGGACCCAAGGGTTAAGAACTATGAAAGAAAGTTGTTGTGCCAGAACGGTTTGAGAACGAGCTCGTTTGGTGCCCCAATTGGGAATGTCCTAGAACTTTTCGTTTGTATTAAACATTCTATTTATCAATAATAATAAGTTGTTGATGTTGCATGAAAATCCAATAAACATATCCATGGCTATAGTCTGAATACTGTAACTTCATGTAGTGACATAAATAGGATCAAGTTAACAGTATATAGCCTAAATGGTCTAATAAGTATATGGATGAAATTGGGTATCTCTTTCTGGTAACACTATTGGATGCGACCCACTCTATAGTTATTACAAGGAGTTGTAAAGTGCTACAAACAATGTGATCCATAGATCGTTAATGTAGAGACATGTGAGTGGGGGCATCCTATGCAATGAGTTTGCATATAGACTAGACCACGAAAATAGTCACTTTTCTTTACAACGACCGTTTATTGTTAAAATTGACTATTTTATTTATTAAGTAACTTAGGTTAACTCGATCTTAATCCTGAGCTAGCTATAAAATCCTGTTTGTCCGGGAATATCATTTGATCTGCAAACGGTGAGAGTAGCCCAACAGAACTACTCAATAAACCTCCCATTTTTGGGATAAAACCTGATGAATAGCTGGGGACATAGCCCTGCAAGATGGAATTCACTCCTACCCTATTCATGGTTAGCAGATAGGTTGTTCTCTTAAGTACTGATTCCAGGTCTTGAACAATCGAGACTCCGCCTTCTCATGATAGAGAAAGGATTTAATTCATAGGTATTATGAATTAAAATTGTTCATTAGAGGGTTAGTGGGTACTTAAGGAACAAGATATATTCATAGGGGTAAAATGGTTATCTTGACCCAGTTGTGATTATGAACACCCTCTGAAGGATCGACTACTGATTATGGTTATATAGAGTGGACATATTATATCTACAGTGAGGGGAGTTCAACTATGGGCTATAGTGGAGTGACCCATTAGTTAAAGAATGGGGGTTAATTCGGTTTAGTTTAGCCGATTAATCTCGGATCGTTGGAGCCCATGATCTATTGGTCTGTGAGGACCCCCTACTAGCTCGTAAATGGATAAGCTTTAGAGTACCTTGATAAGTTAATTTGAAACGTTCAAATTAGAATTAAACAGAACAAGAGAATTTATATTTAAATATATGAAGATGGATTTGTGGTAAAATTAATTTAATAGTTGATATTAAATTAGTTAGAACTATTTAAATGTTTATTTAAATAATTATTTATTAAATTTATTATAAAATTAATTTGTGTCATTAATTTTATAAAATTAATAAAAATTTCAGTTTTTGAAAATGATTTGTTTTGGGAAAATTTGAAAAGTCACAAAAATGCAAAAAATGGAAAAAAACATTTTTCCATTATCCATCTTCTACTTACTCAAACAAACACCACTTCCCGTCTTAATATTTACTCCAAGCATGAGTTGCAAATCATGCAGTGTTCTTCTTTGCATGTTCACCTACAATAAATAAAGAAGATTGGAGTGAATTTGAGGGATGCATTCAAAGAGATTTTACTGAAAATTTCATGTTGAAGAAAATTTTTTTCAAACAGTGTGATACAGTGAGTTTCTCCCTTGTTCTCCATCAGTTCAAGCTGTTCTTGAGTCCCACCACTCGTTCTAAAACTCCTAGAGAATAGTGAGGAAGATCTTGAGGTGGTTCACGGTGAGTTTTAGAGAAAACAACTGCTGGTGATCAAGATCTTGATGAGTTCTACAAAGGCATGACTACAAACCCTCTTATATTAGATGAACATGATTTAGTTTCTTTCAAAATTAATGAATTTGAATGCTTATTGCTTTCGTTGCATGTTGATACACTCTAACAAACTGACCCAGGGGTTAAGAACTATGAAAAAAGTTGTGTTCCAGACGATTTTGGGTACGGTGCTCGTTTGGTGCCCAAATGGCGCCCGGGGCCCACTTTTTGCTCCCGAACCTTTCCGGATTGAAAAAGCGTAAAAACGGATCCAGATTTTAAGAACTATGAAAAAAAAAAGTTGTGTGCTATACAGTTTTGGGAACGGAGCTCGTTTGGTTCCTTAAATGGCCCCCGGGGCCCAATTTTTGTGCGCAAACCTGATGGCCTGAAAAAGCGGAAAAACAGACCCAGGGGTTAAGAACTATGAAAAAAAGATGTGTGCGAGACAATTATGGGAACGGAGCTTGTTTCGTGCCCTAAACGACCCCGTGGTTGCCCCGGGACACAATTTTTTTGTGCGAACGTTCAGGCATGAAAAAGCTCAAAAATGGACCCAGGGGTTAAAAACTATAAAAAACCGTGTGCCAAACGGTTTTGGAGACGAAGCTTGTTTGGTGCCCCAAACGACCCCCAGGGCCTCGCTGGCTGCTCCTGTGCCCAATTGTTGTGCGCGAACCTTTCGACGCGAAAAAACGCGAAAACGAACCCAGGGGTTAAGAATTATGAAAAAAAAATGTGGACCAGACAGTTTTGAGAATGATGGTCGTTTGGTACCTTAAATGGACCTTAGGGCCCTATAGGCTACCTCGGGGCCAAATTTTTTTGTGCGTACCTTCCTATGTGAAAAAGCGCGAAAACAAACCCAAGGGTTAAGATTTAAGAAAAAAGCTGTGTGCCAGATGGTTTTGGGAACGGAGCCCGTTTGGTGCCACAAACGGCTTTCGGAGATCGGCGGGGCCCATGCTTTGTGTGCGAACCTTTCAGATTGAAAAAGTTCAAAAACGGACCCAGAGGTTAAAAACTATGAAAAAAAAGTGTGTGCAAGATGGTTTCTAGAACGGAGCTCGTTTGGTGCCTCAAACGATCCCCGGGGCCTAAGTTTTGTGCGTGAACCTTCCAGCGTGAAAAAACGCGAAAACAGACCGAGGGGTTAATAACTATGAAAAAAAGCGGTGTGTTATACGGTTTTGTAAACGGAGCTCGTTTGGTGTCCAAATGGTCCTTGTGGCCCAGCGGGCTCTCTGGAGCCTAATTTTTGTGCGCGAACCTTCCGAAACGAAAAAGCGTGAAAATTGACCTAGGGGTTAAGAACTATGAAGAAAAGTTGTGTGCCAGACGGTTTTGGGAACGGAGCTCGTTTGGTGCCCCAAATGGCCCCCGGGGCCCTGCGGCCTTCCTAGGGACAAATTTTTGTGCGTGAACCTTCTGTCACGAAAAAGCGTGAAAACGGACTCAGGGAGGAACCCATCGTGACCAACTTGAATGCGGTAACAACCGAAGACCTATTGACTCATAATTAGGGTCCGAGAAGATGAACCTAGAAGTTGCGTCTACCTTTAAGCCTCTAGAACGCAAGATAGAAGAAGTCCAGCTACCACCATTCCCACAAAGATTGAAAAAGAAACAAAGTGATGAAGATAAGATCGCGACGGAGGCAGTAATGCAAAATACAAACGATTCCCACCAAAAATGTGCGACCCAGGAATCTTCACAATACCATGCTCCATTAGAGGGGGTCTACAGTGGCCAAGCACTATGCGATCTTGAGCGAGTATAAACGTAATGCCGCTATCAATCTTCAAATGATTGAATATGGGCAAACTCGACAGAGACGCTTCTGCTTGTGGATAGATCCCGAATACATCCGAGGGAGAGTAGAAAGCTGCCACAATCCGATTGACAAATTCATCTTGCCAGAGACTTCATCATTTTGGATTATAAAGAAGACGAAGATGTGCCCATCATAGTTGGGACAACCATTCTCTCGACCGATCATGCTCAAACTGATGAGCGCAAGGGGGAGATTGTGTGATGAACATTAACGGGAAGGCTCCAGATTAAGGCAGTCCAGATTCTGGAAGATAGAGAAAAGAAGAGAAAAAGCCACCGGTGGACATGAAAAGTCTAGCTTAAAATAAGCAGTTCCTGAGTTACTATGCGACTCAACCTCATCAGGGGACGCAATCCTTTAAATATCCTTTTTGTTTTCGTATCAATGCTTCATGAACTCTCATTACCCTTGTTGTTTTTGTTACGCCATATTGTTTACTGCTTTTCTAATAATAATAATAATAATGCGATCATTGATGAACGATCGTGGTAAACGATTTTACTAACTTGTATTTTTTATAAGTATTTGTCCCTCTCAATGTTTTCGTTTGCAAATGATCGAGGTAAACGATTGTGGAGCGCTACACGAAGACGCAACTACTTTATTTCGTCACTGCAATCCAAAAGAAGGTAGATCGCCGCAAAGCAGGATACGTCAACAAATAATGCGGGCGACAGTGCAAATTTGGGGGTTGTATCTTTCCTTGATTTTATTCCAAGTTAGTGGTCTGCTAGCTTTCTTTCAAATTGACCCTTTACAAAACTTCCTAAGAATATCGCATGACTTCTTTCAATCTTTTAGCAATGAGGACATTGTCGCATTTTAAATTTGAGGGTGCGGTATTTATTTTCGCCCTTGCTATTTTTAGCTCTATAAAAAAAAATTCGTTGCGAACGGATTCTACTCGTAGTTGGATGTCCGCATGACACCCGTGGGGACAAGCCAAAACGAAGGTAGGAATCAGGATCAACGCATAAATAAATGACCACAACTTCGTTGCCAAATGGGCCTGAGTTTAGTCTGAGAAAGAACGCCTTCCTCGTAGTTGGATGTCTGCATGACACACGTGGGGTGAAGCCAAAATGAAGGCGAGGCACTTGGATCAGCGCAAGGTTAAAGAAAAAAAAATAATATCTAAAATACGCAAGGATATAAAAAAAATCATGTAACACCCTAGTAAAAAAGGGATTTTTGAAATAAATCATGCGATGCTCTAGAATATAGTAAAGTCGTTTTGAAGGTTAAGCTCGCGGTCTTTAAATTTTAGAAATATTTTTAGAAGAGACTTGGATAAGAATTAAGAAAATTTTGGTGTATAGGATTCGAATAAGGCATCCTTAAGAAATCTAGGAAAAGAGATTGCGGTCGACTTTCTGAAGGCAATCTTTAGCTTATGCTTGAGGACAAGCATTGTTTAAATTTGGGGGTGTGATAACGGGCAGAAATACATGTTATTACAATGCTAAGTTATTAAACAATGTAGGTTTGTGTTGATGAAAATATACAAGATTGCGTCCAAAAGCATTAAGTTCACAATATTGCGGTCGCATGCGTCCATCGCATCAAAACAGTTAACTTATATATTTTTATACAGAATATGCGTTGACGTAAGGTGGAAAATGCGATCCAAAGAAATCAACAGCCGAGCGCATCAAGAGATTGCATTGACGCAAGGTTATGTGATCATTTGCGCTCGCAAATATCTGCTCAAGAAGGTTGCCGCATAGAGCCTGCACAATTTGGTGGGCGCATCCGGGTGAAAAGCGTAATAAATCACATTGGGATAGAAAGCTGATGATGGTCGATTCTGAATTAAGTTGACAGGCCGTTAACGAACTACTGTAGTAAGTACACTCAACTTTTCGGTGACAAATATTTGACGCATCAGATAGAGAATTAATGCCATCCCATCAGTGTAATCATAAGGGAGAAGAAGCCTTTTACCCCAAAGCTCTATAAATACCAAATGTCAGTGAATGAATTAGACAATTAAATAATTTTCTCCATAGATAGAAGCAACCTTGTTCATAGTTTTTCTTTTACTTAGAAGGCAGAGCGATAGAAGGGAAGAGACGTCGGAAGATTATCCTGGTCAGCTCGAGAGCGAACTCTGGAGGTGTGGAAAGGTAGAGAGAGGGTTGACTCTTATGAGAGCAAGATTATCTTTTGAGCAAAGTAGAGAAGAACAGTGTAAAAGCCTTGGGAAGTAAGAGATTGCTACCAGGCTCTTTATTCTTATTCCGCATATTTATTCTATATTTGAATTCTATATCTATAAAATGGAACTTGCTTATCTACATCTGTCCACTCTCTTAAAAGCTCACATGAGTAGCTAAATTTATCGATGGGGTTGAGAAGAACTTAGCTAACATGACCTAGGCTTTTCATTGCATGCGATCATCTTGTCTTATGTTGCGCCCAACACCCCTTTAGAGCTACTCGAGAGAGAGTCTAAAGAAAGAACCTAAGACTTGAGAGAGCTAGGTTAGAATCTAGACTCGAGAGAGCAAGATTAGATCTGCATAAGCAAGAGATAGGGACTTAGAGATAATCTCTGTTTGCCAACATGCATCGCATGCACCCTAGAGATAGATTATGGTATTATGCAGTTGCCTTGTATGTGTGTATGTCATTTGTCATCACATAGACAAGAATAGAGGCTTATGTGTAGGTCCTATAGACTTTATCGCATATATCGCATGCCTTCAGAAACTAGAAGCCGTAGCATTTGCATTGAGAGATGATTTGCTATTGTATGTGTGTTGCATGATCGCATAACATGAATGCAATCCTAGGAAGTGTTAGCTGAACCCCTTCTTAACCTGTTCCCCTGCATATTCATCGCGTCTTCTGTAATATTAACTCTTTTCTTAACTCTGCCACATACATTTTATACCGTAAACAACAATCCAACAACTCTTTGATTTATTGATTACCGCAAAGTCATCTTAAAAATTATTGCCGCATGTTATTTTCCTTAATCCCTGAGTTCGACCCTAAACTTACTAGGAAACTCAACAGGATTTATACTTGGGTTCTGCTGAGAAAACTTGTTGCACAACGCATTTCCCATCACCGCAATTCCTTTCATTAATTCACTGCATAAAATAACGCATCAAGTTTTTGGCGCCGTTGCCGGGGACTTTGGAAATTCAGTGTTCTAATGGTAATTTTTCTGATTTCTTTGCAGCTTTTAATCTCTAGCGAATTACGATCCAGAGATTGAAAGAACATTTCGATGAAGATTAAGAGATAGCCACCAACAAAAACCACAAGAGAAAGATAATATGGCAGAACAACCTGAAAATGGAGCACCAAATGAAAATAACGTCATGGCGAATCTCATCTTATTGGCAAGCGATCGTAATAGGCCCATTAGGGACTATGCGTTGCCCAACCTCTATGATTTCCCCCCAGGAATCATGAGGCCCGCTCTTGATGGATCGAGATTCGAAATGAAACCGGTGATGCTGCAGATGATCCAAACTGTTGGATAGTTTGGAGGGAGGCATGGCGAAGACCTGCACGCCCACCTCCGGAGCTTCATAGAGATCTGCAACACTTTTGTGTCCCCAAATATCTCTACCGAAGAAGTTCGACTAACTTTGTTTCCATTTTTGTTCTGTGACCAAACACAAAAATGGCCATACTCTCTTGAACCGGGGGAGATAGGTTCGTGGGAACAAGTCGTGGAAAAGTTCATGAAGAAATACTTTCCTCCAATGGAGAACGCAAGAAGGAGGAAGTTAATTACGAATTTTGAACAAGAAATTGACGAATCGCTCAGCGATGCATGGGCGAGGTTTAAGAGGATGGTAAGAGACTACCCACATAACAGCTTACTAGACTGCTTACAGATGGAGATTTTCTGCTAAGGATTAACCCCTGCGTCACAGACCGCTGCCAATGCGGCAGCAGTTGGAGGTCTGTTGGATAAAACATTTGAGGAGGCCAAGAACATCCTTGATCACATTTCAAAAAATCACGAGGACTAGAGAGAAAGTGATCAAAGATTAAGAATTAGATACAATGACGTGAACAATGGGACCATCGCATCCCTTTAGAACCAAATGACTACGATGATGCGTTTGATACAAGGCATCGTAATTAATAGCATGGGAGTGGAAAAAGGGCAGGTCAAGGAAATTGCTCAAATGTCCACAAGTTGTGTCATCTGTGGAGAAGCACATCCGATGGAAGAATGCCCAGGAAATCCACAGTCATCTTCCTAAAGAACAACCCTTATTCCGATACGTACAACCCCGGGTGGAGAAACCACCCCAATTTCGCTTGGAAAAATCAACAACAAAGTTTTTAACCAGTGGCGTAAAAAGAAGGGCTACTCGAATTTTTCCTGCGAACTAACGATCCAACGCATAACCAAGCCAGCGGTTCGCAAACACCGCAATCTTCGTCCTTAGAGAGCTTGTTGATGCAGTATATTGAGAAGAACGAATCAGTGCTTCAGAATCAAGCATCGTCCATC